>NC_134710.1:169242731-169507731 GCF_043290135.1 Rhipicephalus microplus | reverse complement strand
CTCAATGAATGACGCATCACTCTCGCCTGAACCACAAGCATGTCGAACTCGTGGCGCTGATAGTACCATTGCTTACACACGCCACCATTCGCGTTTCCATTGTTCCCGATAATGCAGGCGACGGTTTGACCACATTATACAGTAAATTGTAAGCAAAGATCCACCGTTCATCACCATTTCTTTCGAACAGAGTAGTGTTTGCCGACGTCAAAGCACGATACGCGTACCCGCACATACTTCACGCTCTCTGCACGAGGCCGGCATTTATTATATGAGCGAATCACACTAATTAGGCACTCACAGAACCAAACTACGAAACTTCTTGCTGGAAACTGTTGATTCACGTTCGTTATCCATTTGAAGCATACTTCTAGGCGAATTTTCTTCAGTGCATTTCGCCGTACCTATGGAGATCTCCAGGGCCACGATACGGCGACAAACATCCGATGGCGGGGGGATGAAGAAGAAAAGCCAATGAAGCCTTCATACTATACTAAGCATGCAAATTTGCTCACCGATAGAACCGTGCGTTGGAGAATAAAAAGATGCTGCACGCACTGTTCAATTGGCCGCGCGCCGTTATCCGCCAGTGATCCTGACACGGGACTGCTTTGCACAGGGGGTCTCTTCACCAGGCAGGAGAAGGAGCCGCCGAAACTTACCTGGGTAAAGTATAGAGAAAAAAAAACAAGTTATTCGTAAACGTGAACTGAGACACAGTATCTTAGCGAAACTTTTTTGATTGAAACGTTTCACGTTGAACAAAAACAAAACAGCTTGAGCACACGTTGTGAACAAAATAGAGGAAACGAGCTACATCTTCGTACAGGAGAGTGCACGTGCCCACTTTCAAAGCTCGCTTGTTCTAATTAGTAATTCAGTTATTGCGAACTTGAATTCGCTAATTCAATGCAGAAAAAGCCCGCATTCGCATATTTTATCCGTCTGACCATCGACAAAACGGTGAATATGTAAGTACATTTGGAACGCGCTGGTAGGGTACAATTGGAAATAATATAACACAGAGTACATGAGAGCATGGGAGCGTCGCTTTCAGCTGTTTGCTTTCCAGGATGCCCAGCACGTACTGGACCACGTCTCCTTGGTGACCTGGCTTTTGGCTCATGATTTTGCTGCTGATGTTAGTTGGCACTGCTTTTTGGTTACCCGGCGGTGGCACACAATCCCAGAGGAGATGTCTCTGTGTGGTTTGCGCCTTTTTGCAGAGTTGGCATATATCTGTGAAGTATACCTCTGGGCAGACGTGCTCTGCCCAGATGTAACTGGTGGAAGTGCGTCCTCTGACGCTACTTCAGAACGAGCTGCCCCAGCAAAAACTCAGCTCTCTCTCTCTCTCTCTCGCTGTCTATATATATATATATATATATATATATATATATATATATATATATATATATATATATATATATATATATATATATATATATATATATATATATATATATATATATATATATATATTCGGAGTCAGCTCACGTTAATTCAGCGCTAGAATATAGCCCTCACTAAGGTTCTCAAGGAGTACACCGGAATTCGCCCCGAGCCAACTGAATGTCGAACGTTGGTCGAATAATATGTGACCCCAATTAAAAATAAAAACTCACTTAAAAATGACCTCAATGAATCACATTGAAAGTTTACAAAAAGACATACAATAGGACAACATAACTTTAATAAATAAGCAGTTAAGTGACAAGATGATGAAAATTAAGCGAATGAGTACACTTAAAGAGTAGCCTCATCTTGAGGGCATGTGCAATGAAAATGAGCCATCCACACTAGAGAAATTATTTTCTCTCATCTATTGACTGAAAACGATACGCTGGAGCATCATTGCATCAGGGCGTGATGGAAGGGCTGATGTCACTTGACAGAGTGCGCTGCGCCTCCCTCTCCTCTTCCCCTGTGGCGCTACCATTGGCATAGAGGGAAGCACGAAAGTCACTGATAGAAACTCACGGATTTTATTCTAGACAAGTCTATGGATTTTATTATTGATGCGTTTCAGCAGTGTGACCTTCGACCATCAGGAGGACGAGGAAGAAAAGAAAACCGGAAGGAAGCTCTAAGACCAGATGGTCGCCTGCCTAGTGCTGGGGAAAGAGGTGGGAGTAGCAAAAAAAAGACTGAAAAGAGCTGTTACAAAAAAGTAGAAGGAAATAAAACAATAGTACGGGTATAGAGCACTGCTTGAAGTCTGTCTCTCGAGACCAGTTGTCCGCAAAAAAAAAAACGCAACAACGCTCTCAAAGTCTTACGTGCCGAGGACAGCCATGACCTGAGTCCTAAGACCCTTTCCTACGACAATAAGCAAATGTCAAGTCTGTTTAGCAGTATATGAAGGTCTTCTCTGGGCACACGAAAGCAGCGACACAGAGAATATTGGCGCTTCTCTCCAAGTAGCAATAGTTGTCACATGTCGGGCTGTTCGCCATTCCGATACGAAAAGAGTGAGCATCAGTGAAGGACACTCCTATCCAGAGGCGGCACAGGAGCTCAGTTCTATACGTTACTCCCGACGGAGCTAGATTCGGGTCCTAGCTATGAAGATTGGCGTTGGTAATTTCCTGCGAGTTCCACTGTGCGAGTGGAACTCGAAGGAATTGAAGGAAGTGCAATTGAACGAAGCCTTGCAGCGGCATCCACTCGTGATAACAATATAGCTGTACAATGGACCACACAATGAGCAGATCAGGCTGCTTCATGTGCACGGTCATTGCCGTAGATTCACAATAACGCGGTATCTACTAACCATACATACTCGTGGCAGTTACTCAATAACGAATTCTAGAACAGCGCAGATGGCGACGATCAATAAACTCTAAGCGCACAAACGGAATATACAAGGGCACACGTGACCTTACATGACGCCAGCGCAGGAGGCACAAAATAAAATATCACCAATGACGTCGCAGGTAATATCTTTGATCGATAGATTGATATGTGGGGTTTCAGCGTCGCAAAACCACCTTATGTTTATGAGAGACGCCGTAGTGGAGGGCTCCGGAAATTTCAACCACCTGGGGTTCTTTAAAGTGCACCCAAATCTGAGCACACGGGCCTGCAGAATTTTCGCCTCTATCGAAAATGCAGCCGCTGCAGCCGTGATTCGATGCTGCAACCTGCGGGTCAGCAGCCGAGTACCTTAGCCACTAGACCACCGCGGCGGAGCATAGTTGTTTGAACAATAGAGCGATAGACGTGTCGGCCACACATTATTTCCTAAACTATCTATCTTTTCCACTTCGATTATTATCTACCCGGTCATATCAGACCAGCACGCCTAAACTACCACGATAGCGGTGAGTTCAGCAGCCGTCGATTATGTCAAATATGATGTCTTGAATTTTATAATGACGATTTTTTCGGGACTGAGCACTGTCCCTGTTGAGTTTGCTGAAGTAACCGATCGTTCTGTGTAAATGTGAAGGCGGCCACTAGGTTTTTCATGCCAGAACAGTAGTACGGCTTGTCGTAGAGCCAAATATGACTGCTGCTTTTTTTGTTTTTGTATACTGTGGGTATGATTAGACAGCTATAGTTTACCAGGCTTAGTGGGATAGCGGGCTTACTGAGTTAGCGGGATTGAAGTGCGCATGAGCTGTAACGTACGTGACTCGTACCACTCAACGTACGCACGCTATTTTTTATATTTATCATTACTGCGTGGCCGTTATTTACACAGTGTATGTAACACATGGCGGTGGTTTCACGCCCACTTCGAAGTGATTTGAGCGTAGTTTGAAATATTCACTTCATTCAAAGCAAACGACCGTTTAAATGGCTTTACTTGCTTTCGGTTACCTTCTATTACCAAGTATTAGGAATAAGTTAGCGTAGTTTTTAAGATAGCTTCCCCTTTCGAACGTCTCTAAGCCTAATTAGAGGACCGATGTAAACAAATCGGCAACATAAATGTTTTCGAATTAGGTGTGTAGTTCATATTTATTTACTTTTAATATAACCAAAAAAAAACTTGTTACATTGATTTGCGCTGTGATACAGACAAACATTCTTGTTTTATTTTCCTTTCTACTGTTCCTTAACTTATTCACCCTCCGATAGGTGGCGCCATGGTCCCAGCTAATGCACGTAAACCACATAAGCACTCTCCCACTAGCCTATACGGCGCTGTCCGCAACGAACGTTTCCGGTATACGTTAACGCTATTCCCTTAACGCCCGCTATCACGCTAACGGTAAACTCTAACTGTTTATTATCAGGGCTGCCCGTGATTGTAGACACCACAACATTATCGGTGGTTTTGCTGAGCGCGTGAAGTTCTCGGCAAGCGCCACAACGCAGTGTGTGGCCTAGAAGTTGGAAGGGAGGTAAAGTGGTGCGCATCTCGGAAGTCCAAGGCCCACTCTAAGTGCTTGAGGTTCATTCGACTGGAGACTACGTACGTTTGTTCCTCTGGCCCGGTCGAGCACAGGTTAGCTGTAGCGCATTAAGCCGAGAAAAAGTACAGTATATAGTTGAGGCACCACTCGTACACAGGTACCCCACTGTTTTCTGGCAGGAAACTTTAGGACGTGATCATAGTGAGTCTCTTTTTCATGTAGACGGTGGGAGGTTTCTAGGGCAACTAACGATCTACTATTACCACCAGGAACCAGTGGGTGTTCTAATAGCCATGAAATCTCTTGTAATGACTTTCTGCAGTTTTTATATTTACGCTTTGGTTCATGCGATCACGTCTGTTGGTCATTTCGCCCCCGAGCGCACAGGGCACTGTTGCCATATACGACTCAACACATTCTAAACTAGTTAAGCGGGCAATTGTGAAACTTTGAGTTCTGCGCTAAGAAAGGCATGCTCACATGTTGCATAACATGTGTCCTGCATAGGACAAGTTTAGTGATTAAATACGGCGTGTGATGGAAGCCGGGTGCGCTTGCACGTTCGTAATGGCAATCGCCGAGGTTCTCCTGCGTGAGACAAAAGCAACACGTTCCGGTAAGTCATCTGAGTCACAATCTATAGGTTCCGCCTTATGTGTTGCCCAACATGCACCGCACTTCTCACTAATTCAAGAACGTTGCGAGCAAGCACGATGTGCCTATGGGTTTTTTTTTTGTTGTTGTTGTAGTTTTTTTTTGTCCCACGCAAGCTGGGAGAGCTCTGCCAAAAATATATTCTGCAAAGAAGAATCCTAGAAGTTGTGGTAAAAAGCACAAGCTGCCATATGTAGCCTCCACAGTTAGTTTTTTTTTTATGCGTTTCCACTTTTATGAGGAAAGTCTTATATATAGGGCAAAGCGGACGGTGCATCAACATCCATGCATAGGAACAATAATTAACTTTAATCAATAAGTAAATGTTCATTTGCCTTCGCAGGTATGTAATTCTATGTGCTCCAAATTTTCGACCAATCAAAGTTTTCGGTAAAATTTATCATGACACTGCGCGGGAACTGATGCAAGCCTTTTATATGTCGACAAGAGGGGGTCTGTGTTGCTCAAACTTAATTTTCTTTAAGTATTAGATTCTGAAATAAAGTTGTTTCATGGCATGCAATATACAGGCCCTGACAATACGATCACCGTCAATACCGCGGGCTAGATATATGTGCGTATATAATGACTGCGACGAAAAATAAAGTTAGTTCAAAGCTTCCACTCGTCCATGTCTTCTGTGTCCACGTGTACTATATGCGCAACAATCTTTTCTTTCTACCTCAAGGAGATATAGACTCTCCCGCTGCATTTTCATAGCAGAGCTGTTTAAGTGCTAGGCCGGCTGCATTTTAGATGGCGGCGAAAATGTTCAAGCCCGTGCGCTCAGATTTAGGTGCACGTTAAAAGAACCCCAGGATGTCAAAATTTCCGGAGCCCTCCATTATGGTGTCGCTCATAAATCATATCGTTGATCTGAGACGTTAAATTGCAGATATTATTATGGGCAGGACCAGACAACCCACAAGTGTTCGCGGTTCTCACGAGATGTTCACAGATACACCCATAGATGACCTAACTGCCTAGGTCGCGAACGAACAGCATAGCAGCCCAATAAAGCTAGCAAGCGCGGCTCGAGCATGCATGAATAGGGCGTAAGGTCACTTAGCAGGGGCCGATTGGGCAGCGGCTGCCACAAGTCCTTTTTCTTGCATCTCTGCTCTAGAAATAATGTAATCGCAGACATGCACGCGAAATCACAAAATATCACAGACAACCCCAAAAAGTGACAAAGGAAACACAATATGGCAGTGCTGTTTCTGCAGATTTCACATTGGGCGGAACGTGTTAGGTAAGTTTTTGCCGTCGGCGTTCGTGCTACTGTGAGGTTCCGCATAAAATCCAAACCTCGCACTATGCGTCGTACGTTCTATGTGCAATCGGAAGCATGGGAGGGATGCCCCCGATCACTACACAGCATGACATATTGTCATGTTGTGACAATATGTCCCAGCAATATGACCCCAGCCTACTCTTTTACAGCGTACTTTCAAAGACGAGATAACACAGCATTTCACCGACGGTAACGAAGAGAATGAGGGAAAACGAAAGTGATCGCGAAGGAAAACTAACCTTTACGTACCTTCAGCGCGAAACGCGGGTCACATTGTATAAGAACTGCGACACAGAACAGAAAGATTTATTTCAAATGAGCGATATACCTTCAGTCGTATACACTAACATTTGGTTTATCAAGATGGGTTCTGCGAAACATATAAAGGCTCCGCGAGCCACTGATAAATGTTCCCTGGTTCCTCACTCGCAAAGTCACTTATTTAGCGAATCCGAGGGGCGATCGATTGAAGGAACTTATGTTACGTCCAATTGATTGATATGTGGGGTTTAACGTCCCAAAACCACTGATGATTATGAGAGACGCCGTAGTGGAGGGCTCCGGAAATTTCGACCACCTGGGGTTCTTTAACGTGCACCCAAATCGTATGTTACGTCCAAGAGTCAATAAGCACATCTCAGTGCATAAAAGAAACACGCGATAGTGCAATAAATTCCGCCTGCAGCTTGTATCCGCCAGACTGGTTAAGCTATTGCACTTGAATGTCGGAGGCCTTATATTACCCTCCTGCGCATTTATTCTGTTTGAAGACAGGTGCCGAAGATAAGGCAGTGGATGTGCTGGAACGATTTCCAACAACGTATGCCCGTGAGCAGCCATTCTTGACACTACCCTGGTAGGAAAAATAAGCACAGGAATCAGCTGAATTCAAGGTCATCCTACAACTGGTCTTCAATGTTACTGGGCATCGCATCGATTTGATAATGCGAGAAAAGTGAGTTTGGTTGCGTGTCAGTAAATAACATTTGGATGCAAAGCAGCTTTTGCACGGGGCTGCGTCCGTCCCCCTGCAGCGACCACCCGCTCCCCCACTGCGCATGCGCCAACTCTCCCAGTCTCATCACGGGAGCACGAGGTGGTGGCAGAGCGCTGCCTCCGCTTCGTTTCTCCTCTCCCGTTTATCTCTCCGCCAAAGCTGGGCGCTCGTATATAATGCTGCGCATGCCCGCTCCATTGGCCCCTCCTAGCAGCGCTGGACGTTGGCTCGCTGGATTCCGCGCCGACCGGTTGTGCCCCCGCGATCTCCAACGGCAGCGCAGCTCCGGCCGACCGGCTCGCCCTCCGCCATCTCCTGACGCCGTGAAGTTCTCGCTGAGTGGTGCTCCGTCCTCGGACACCTTTGACCGTGTCCGTCTTTCCTTTTACTTCTGTACGTCGGTCTCTCTGTCCCTGGCCCTATCTCTATCTCCTGTCCCTTTTAATCCTCCCAATTCCTTTCTATGCCTCCTTACCCCCATCCCTCGTCAATCACTGTTGAGGTGTCGCACATGATGCAGCCAGTTACGGGGCTCACTTTTAACTTTTTGTCTCTCTTTTAAGAATCACTTACACACATACACACAGCCAAACACACAACTGGGAGGAGGGGGGGGGGACATGAGTGGTGCACAACATTTACACAACTGCTCACATAAATGAAACATACACGAAAACATACAAATGGAAACAGCAAATGAAAACACTTGTGAACACCAGCGCTGTTTCACATCCCCACGCGGTTCTCTTAGTGGAAGATGGTGTAACTTTTTTCATGTGCTCTTGCTTTTGAATTTATTGCACGTGAATGTAGCGGGAACTCTAAGTGGTCATAAATGACGGAGTGAAGAGAAAAGTGCCAGACCGTAACTGTCTTTCCTCACGAGGACACCTCAACAGGTCGGCACAGGGATAGGGAGTGGCCAATAAAAGGTAGCGGAAAAGTAAAGAGGAGTTAGGAGGAAAAGAAAAATAAATCAATTAGGGACTCTGCCACCCGAAGGAGCAAGTCGCCGCACGCAACCCACAAGAAAAACCATCGAGAAGGCCGGAGGAGGACCCATCGTGGAGACAAAAAAAAAGGGGGGGGGGTGTATTGGCACGTTAGGAATTGGGTGAATTCACGGAGCGCTCGCCGTAGCACATTGCCGAGAGGTCCGTCGAGCTTACAGGTTGCAGTGCCGTTGACTTCGAGTTGGGGGCACATTCGGCAGAAAAAATCCTCGGGGTGATAGATTAAATCCTAGGGGTGATAGCCCGGCGAGAGCCACAGCACATAATTTACGGGCCGGACATCAAAACTGGAATGAGTTGAAGCACAGCACGTATGGCCACAGCTAGTGCGGCCATCGCTGCATCTGCGATTGTCGGCGGGAGCCGGCGCATTCGATGGGGCAGGCGTTGAGGCTGCCGAGCTCGTTTTTTTTTTTTTTCCAGCAGCAAGAGTGCCCCGAAACGAGAGGTCTTTTTCGACCACCGCACAAATTAGTTATACAACGAAATTTTTTTTGAGTTCTTGTTTGAATGTAAGCAATTATGATGATGATTTTAGTGTGTAAAGGAGGTTGTTCCATAATTTAGTCGCCGCGAAGAATGATGTCATTTTGCCAAAGTTGGCGTTATATCTAGGTAAAACGAAGTTGTGACTATGGACACAGTTAGTACCATTGGAGTATGTGAGTAATCTAGTCTCGATTATGTCACACGCCAGCTGTTTGTGAAGTTCTTTAAAAACATTACGATTAACCTAAAATTAAACAAGCCAGACAAAGTAAAAATGATGTTACCCTGAAGAAGTGGGATGGCATTTTAATAATAAAAAACACTTTCGGTAATGGTGCGAATGGCCTGATTCTGGATGCGCTGAATGAGAGAAAGACGAGTGTTATATGTCTTTCTTCAAGAACTAATGCCATAGGGAATGTGACTATCTAAGAATGCAAAGTATATAAAAACAATATGGCGTCGAGTGAGAAAAGTGGTCGAGATTCATTAGATGCTCTTATACCAATGGCAGTTTTCTGTTTAATGAAAAAGAAATGTCTCGGTAAATTTTAAATAAGGGTCGAGCTTTATGCAAAAATAACACACACATATCGAAATGCAGGAATGAAATGAATGTGAATTACACTTGTGCTATGAGAGGGAGGAATTTTCGAGAAATTTTAAAAACCATGAACTGAGCTTTAGGAGGGTTTAAAATTAGACTGCTTAAACTACGTAATTTAACAACATTGGTCAGTAGCGATAAGACTTGTTAAAGATTGAAAATGTAGTAGTATCCTACACACAAGCAATAACTTTAGAATCATTAAGAATGTTAGGTATATCATTGATGTAAATACAGAAGAGTAAAGGCCAAAGAATGAAGCCATGTGGTACTTCTTCATTAATGGTTTCAAGGTATGAATGAACGCTCCCTATGCCAGCTGATTGGGGGAGGGTGGGGTTGTGTGATTTAGAGTATAGGGTGTGAAGAGAAAAGTGCGCCCCACAACTGTCTCTCTCAGGGGAGGACACCTCAGCTGTAGTGCACAGGTGGAAGAAAAAAGGGAGAGAAAAAGAAAAAGACGGAGGTTTGAAAAAAAAAAAGGAGCACACATTCGCTCCACCTCACACACCACGCGCCCAAACCGCTGCAAGAACCCGCAACCATCCGGAAAAGCCGCCGAGAAGGCCGGGGAAAAATATTCGCCTAAGAGGATGATGAGCCGAAGAGGCGCATTAAAGCAGGCGAGTGCGCAAAACACTCGCTTGGGCGCATAGCTCAGACGCAAAAAAAAAAAAAAAAAGAAGACTTCAGCCAGAGTCTGGCTGAACTCAGAGGTGAGGGTCCTGATGGCGTCGATGTGGTCGAGGTGCAACCGGCTACATCTTCGCCACGACGGCATCGTTGTGCAGCAAGGGCTGCAGTACGATGTCCACGCACCGGTGAGTCAGCCGGCAGCACAACAGGGACCGCGGCCGCTAAGGCCGCCGTCACCGCGTCCTTCGGGTCGGCAGACGAAGCGGGCGAAATGGGAGGAGGGGGTGAAGCCGTGGTTGCACTTGACGAGGCTGTAGAGGCGCCCGTGGAGGGATGGGAGGCGGTCTCCGAGGTGGTTCGGCTGCCGCCAACCGTCGCGAGAGCGGCCCTACACGACCGCCGCGCTGCCACGCTTGTGTTAGCGATCAAGTAAGTATATTTTATGAAGGTTAAGGATGAACCAGTGATACCCAATTATTCCTATTCGGTAAATGAAATGTATGACTAATGGGGAAAAAGGCTTTTGTGAAATCAAGACATACAGACCCAGCGAAATCACTGTTACCTATGGACGACTCTATTGACTGGTTAATGAGAGTACTGCTGAATTCGTAAAAACTACCTTCACGGAAACCGAATTGACAATACTTCAGCAACTGAAATCCGTTGATGTACTCGTTAATACATTTAAAAAATAAGCTGTCGTTAATTTTGCTTACGAAAGACAAAATAGAAATGGGGAGATGGTTACGGATATCTGTTTACGGATATCTGATGGTTACGGAGATGGTTACGGATATCACCTTTCTTGCGCACTGGAATTGACTTACCTTTTCAGTGTGCTTGTGAACGTACCACATTCGAAAGGGACATTATTATGTTACTTGATACTTCCGAAATATCTGGAACAGAATGCTTTAAATGCAACATTGATATACTGTCCAGCCCAGTTCTTAGATTAAGCGTTGTAGAAAAAACCTTATTAGTCGTGACAGGAAAAAGAAAATTACCATCATGCGACGTGAAGCAGCATGGGGGTGGGTGCGCGCCACGTTTGCGTTAGTTTGACTAGGTGTTTTTGTTAACGTTTCCGTTAATGTTGCGTATTTAGTGTTACTTCGTGGCGTCGGCACCATTCTAGCCCGGGCACTGAAGTTGCCTAGATAGCCGTTCTGCAGGGGCGTTGGACTCGCGTTGTCTGTCAGAAACCGACACGTGAGCTCGACGCAAACGCTTGGCTTCGACGTCGGCGTTGCGTACGGCAGGGTTTGCTTGCCGACGTTGCCGTTGCGTTTCGGCATATCGAACCCGCGTTTCATGCGTATAGCAGTCTGCCGCCGACGTTGGCGTATACGCTGGGCTTCCCTGGACTGGAGCTCGTGGTCCGCTTGCCGACGTTTACACTGCGCTTCAGCGCGTCAAGCTTTCCGCTGTTCTTCTGCTGCTCCACGATCTCGGCGGGCATCTACTGCTGAGACAGTCTAATGGGGGAGAGGCCACAACCTTTTACTACAGCCACTTACGCAGTGCCGAACGCGCTAGCACGTTCCAGCGCGTTCTGACTAGCATACAACACGTTGTTTCATCGAGCGTCTGCAGAATCTGGCTCCCCCGCGCCATCACGTTTGCTAAGAGAGTGTAGAGTGGAGAGGACACAGCGTCTCACCCAGCCCCTTACACAGGCCGGAACGTGCTAGTGCGTGAGCGCGTTCTGGCAGTGCTTGGGCCAGCTGTTGCGCATGCGCAGTTAGGGTGGTCACGCCGCACACAGGATTGAACCCCGCTCTACAAGATGCTCCGCATCTGCAAAATGAATGGGTACAACGGGTGAGAGGGTATGACGAAACTTCAGTGAACTTTAGTGAATACTTGAAGTATTCACTAAAGACTCAGCTTTGTCGGATGACTTAGTACATATTTGTTGTTTATATTTAATTCTATCAATCATATTACTACTTCGAGGCCTGTTTAGTGAGTGAGTGAAACGCTTCTATTTTTAGGGCAATTTTTCGCCTTACAGAGTTCTTTTTCATAACAAAGCTGTTTCGATTTTTCTTCGGAAGGTTATTCAACATTTTGCTATCATTTTTATACCTTAGTCTCAGACTAACGTTGAATAGCTGTTTTTTTTTTCTTGAGATCATCCTTTTTTGGCGTACTGGTTAACAAATCTTATCTTAACCAGCGATTAAAGATTTTTTTTCGTATTCAACAGTGTTTTTTTTTGCATAGACAGAATAAAGAAATGAGGAGCGAAAATTAATCCAGTGCTTTCCGGGATTTCGCAAGTTACCGATGGATGTCCCATCAGTACCATGAATTGCCTTGACAAAGTTATCCTGGTTGAAGTGAAATGACACGTGTTATGAGGATATAGATTTGCGACGAGAAGTAGCAGCTGGTGGTGGCGAAGTGGCTTTGAAGGAAGAGGGAAAGGAAGAAAAAAGCGCGTCATCGTAACTGTCTCTCTCCCATAAAGGTCACCTCAATAACGACGCGCGGGGGATGGGTAGTGGGGGAGAGAAAGGATCAGGAATGTGGGAGAGAAGGAAAAGAGCGGAATAGAAGGTCGATAGTGTCTGCTGTGGCCGCGCACGCACGCGCGCCGCCCCCGCCGTCAGGTGAGCCAATCGGGTGAGAAGAACGTAAACAGCGTCACGTGACAAGCACGGGAAGCTTACGGTTCCGAAGAAGGAAGCGAACCAGGATTAAACCACAGGCGATCACACAACGACTACCAGGATCCCTGACCAACTACCGTTAAAACCACGCCGTGGTTCCTGGGAAGCGCTTATACGCATTATAACGAACTCATCGACGGACATTTTTATTTTCGTAATGCTGAAGACCCTGACGGGTAGCGTCTTTGCGCTCAGCGTCGTTGGCAAGGTGTTCGTCAACCATTTTGACCCGTGGCCTCGCTTGAACTCAAGTTAGTGTTGCCGCTGTAACTAAGTGAACACGCGGCATGACCACGCCATTACATTTCGCGTTTTTGTCAACATCTCGGAAGCATTGTTTTGCTTATTCCAGCCATAGGCAGCTTGGCTGAAAGAAAAAAAAAAGGCTGCAGGTAAAGCAACCGCTGCATCTGTCACACAAGTAGTGGAAGCTAAATTGCTATGCAGAATGAAGACTACTGGACATTGTAACCACTAAAAGTCTTTTTTCACGTGCTACCACTATATTTGCTTCTACAATAGTGAGCCATCCAATTACTCTTTCTTTCTTTCTTTCTTTCTTTCTTTCTTTCTTTCTTTCTTTCTTTCTTTCTTTCTTTCTTTCTTTCTTTCTATCTATCTATCTATCTATCTATCTATCTATCTATCTATCTATCTATCTATCTTTCTTTCTTTCTTTCGTTCGTTTTCGTTCCTTTTGTTTTATTCATTTATTTTCTTTCATCTTTTATTCCTTCCATTTCCATCATTTGCTTTCTTTTTGCTTTCCGTGTTCCTTTGTTATGGTGATTTAAAGGCCTGAGGAAATCAGAAAGGCAAACACGCAATCTGCCAAGGGAAGCGCCATTTCTTCGGCTTCTTACTGAAGTCGCAAGCCGCAATGGGCTTCAAGGGATTTCGAAGAAAATGGGACCCTAGCCGAGTAGTAAGCTGCACAGCACCTTCTGGAGCCTCGACTTTCAGGGAATTTTGAGTCTAGAGAATAAACAACTACATCGGATTGGAATGAGAGATTTAACTGCACTGACTGCTCATATATAAGCCTCCTACAGTCCCACGCATGCAGTTTCCAACCGCCTTGACCAGAATGTACACACAGTACACGTGAACGAGAAAATAATGCATCCCGCTTGCCCTCCAAAAAGAACGTCGTTGCGTTAGCCAAGCCGAGCACTGCGAGCGAATGCATTCATGCAACAAGAGAGGTTCGTGCTTTATTCATGGACATCAACTACTACTCGCCGCAGCGCACATTTTCGCAGCACGCCAGAGGGAAAAAAATGAAGCAACAACTGCGCTCCCTGAGCGCAGTGCATGCGATGTCGATGGCGGTGGTTTGCTGCTTCGTTTCTTTCGTGCCCGCCCCCTGGCTTCCATCCAGAAATGCCTCGCGTTCCACAAACACTTCTCGCCTCGAGGAGCTCATCTAGCGCATCGAAAAGAAACGAAAAGGCCCTCATACCGATGCTTGCGAATGAACTACACGAAAAGACAAAAAAAATAGCTCTAAGCAAGGCATCGCCTTCAGAAGATTGGAATCCAGACAGATGGAGAAATCAACGACGCATCGAGCCACGCGAGCTTCCTCTGCCGAAGAGGGCGTAAGCTAAATACCAACAAGAAATAAGCCTCGAAGTAATAGGCCAGCAGGGGATAAGAAAACGGTAAGCAGCCAAGCGGGAGCAATATTCGGCGCTGCAGAGGCACGCGCGTAATGAACACCAGGGCGCCAGGGAGCCCGACGGGACAGCGTGCATCAATAAATTGCGATGCCGCGCGTGGCGATTAGGGCCACTGTCGCCACTACATCGCACACCTTCGCAGAAGGCTTCCTTTGCACCACCCTTTCTTGCCCCAGCACTCGCCTGCCCCAAATCTACCTCATCTGTCCCTTAGCGTCGCCAGACATCGCCTGAGGCGTGGGGAAGAGGACCTAGCTCGCGCGGTTCGAGACAAGCGCGCTCGAGCCGTGCTGATGCCGTGTCGGGATTCTTCCAACGAAGTGGCGCTGCGGAGCTCTCGCTGCCGACGTGATTCACGGTGTGCCCACCGGTGGCTCGATGGGAAGGGCCCACCAGGTTTGGTCATCTTGCCGGCGGCTCGTCGTCCGGGAGGCTTGCCTGCGGGAAAACCTGCGCTTTGTCACTCGATGACGAATTACGGCCGCCCGATCGCAGCACGCTCGAATACGCGCCCCATCCATCGCCGAAAAATGTGGGACTCCTTTTTCGTACGCTCCGATATTAGCTGGGATAGGGTGATCCCACAGACGAGATGACAGCAGCGCACGCAGCGCGAATGTAAGTCTGCCGCACAACAAACATTTCACCATATCAATATCATAGTCCTACGACAACGGGTCCGAAAATTCGTAAAGTTAGATGAACCGCGTCACATAAATTATAGCACTTCATCAACCTAGGTGGATGCACAAAAGGCAATGTCAATAAGGATGGGGAAATACATCAAAATAAACATTATAAAAGCGGGAGCGAAACCAAGTCTATATACGACCACAATAACGTAACGATAAAGCGTTAAGCCGATAAGCGCCCATATTTTCCGGTACTTACAAGCGCCAGCCTAACCATAAATACTAGGCGAGTGTCCGCAGCGAATCAAGCCTTTGATTCTTACGTGCGCTTTTTTCCACAACGATTGCGGCCTAATAACTATGGTTATGAGAAGAAAAAGTCACAGCTTTGCCACAAAGGCGAAGCAATGAACGCCATAGCAACAGGTTGGAAGGTCACGCACAGAATGGAAAGCAGATCAAAACGTTCCCACATTTCTCACGCACAAACGAAGCACGAAACGTACACACAGGTACGGATGAACGCGAATAAGCGTCTCAGTTGTTTTTTCGCTGCGTCTGAAAAGGGCGCCATTTTCGCAAACGGAGACTGTGCAACGATTCCACAGACTTTTGTGCACCCGGTAACTACAACAGAATCGTTTCAGTGAAAGCCCAAGGCGCAGGATTGTTCCCACCGCCAGATAAGCAAGCAAGCGCGTGAGCGCCCCTCCCCCTCCTCTTCGCAGGGCAAAGTACGCGAGCGAGATGACAGCGCGCGCCACCGCGTCTTGACGATGTGGCGATGCGCGCTCATTGCATCATCTCGCTGGTAATGCTAAAAACACGATAATCTCTCTCCCCTCCCCATCCCGAGATGCCCAGCACCAGCTGTAAGTAGTAGACATGAATAGCTTGGCGCTTGAAGGAGGTGCTCCTTTGTGGCTCAGTCGATAACGTCTCGCACTCATAGTTGAGAGGTCCGACGTTCGATTCCCCGTGCCGGAGTCTTTTTCAGGATTATTCCTCTTTCTTGAGTTTTCACACACACACACACACACACACACACACACACACACACACACACACACACACATATATATATATATATATATATATATATATATACGGTAAATAACGGCGACGCCGGGTGCGAAATCCAGCCGAGAGTGTCCATATAATTGCTATCGCAATAAAATACAAGTTCGTCGCGTCGGACATATTGAGACTAGTGGTAACGAGATATCTGACAGATACTCAGCTTCAGCGTTGAGCGAGAAACTCAGTTTCATCTTTAAAACAGCAAAAACGTGAAATCTTAATGTCAGTGTAACTCAATTATCTATTATCTTCATACGTAAACACTGCAAGTTGTGGTGCCACTAGATTAGTTGAACCATTCCATACAAAGGGGTACAATTAAGTTAATTCTCATGCAGAGCTTTTACATCAGTTCAAAATAAAAAAAATAATAAAATGGTGAAACGAAAACTACTTGCTTACGCCATGCAATATACAGCATGCGCAAAGTGATGTGAAGATAACGGTAGTGTAGGCGTCGTAAAACTGCTGTTTACTTTACCACTCGATAATTTCTCTTCTGACTCGCCTCATGCTTACGGTCGAGGATTAAACACTTGAGTTGTGATCCTGACGCCATTAATATCACTTAGTTTCAATCTTCAACCGTGACAACTGTCAAGTGCGAATAAAAGTACTCCTGAACTACCAGAAAGAGAAGAAAAGCACGAAAATGGCACCGAAGCAGTCCCTCTTTAAAAAGTGACCTTAATAAAACCAGACATCGTTACAGAGTCCCATAGGAAGAAGCGGTGAACTTGCAGATCAACTGAAGGGTATACTGGAAAACTAGCGCAAATAAAACGAAAAAAAAACAACCTTCGTGCTGTGAAACGTGAGGTGCACAGTAAACTCTGAGCAACTTTTAAACTTGCGGTCTAGAAGTGGTGAAGTGCGAGTAAATAGAGAGATTGAGAGAGGAAAGAAAAGACGGAGTGCTAACGCTGAAAGCATATCAATTCATATCGTGACTGAAATCCTAGATCATGTACTTTCTTTCCAGTTCCAAGCAGTCTTGAGGGTCTTTTTGTTTATTGGAAATATTCTTTCACAGTGTAAACTTGGAGTCACTGCAGTTTACAGCTGGTCGACAAAGAAAAACGAAAACAGAGGAACCAGACATCATTTTATCGCATCTCATAATGGTGTTTACATTTATAAAAATGTGTTCAACGACCGTCATGTAATAACTCGTGACTTCAGATTCACGCGGTGTGCTGTTTGATGCCTGCCGTTTTCATGTGACGAGACTCGCAAGCTAAACTACGTGTGCCTTGATGCTCCTTATGGAAGCTCCAAAGACGCATTGATTGTAGGAGGAAGCGATAGATATTTCCCCATTTATAACCGGCGCACGTCTACGATGCACACAGCAGATTTGCACACCTTCCTTCGCCCACACAGCTGAACACAAAACAGCTGTTCTTTAGACAGAGCACAATGGCGACAGCAAAGAGTGTCTGTACTGCACATTCAAAGCATGAAGGACGACAGTGCTTACATGCAGGCTTAGACCACAGCAATACTCACTTACTACATGTGGCAATAAACACATCACTGAAAGAAGAAACCGAACAAATTTAATAAATCATGATTTTAAACCGACTCTCGTGCTAAAGAATGTTTGTTAGGAGGAGCAAGTTCAAGTGATGCACCTGGACGTTATTTACTTTTTCAATCTAGAATGAACAAGTTACACAGCAATAGAAAAAGTCATCTGACTGGAGTGACGTTGACATCATTTTTTTTCGTTAAAGGTAATTACCCTTTAATTCATGATAATGCATGCGTCTGTATGTCTGCGTGTATATCCACATGCCAAACTTGAAATGTTCCGGGAAGGACGGGGGAGCTAAACCTCTCTTGGCTACGCCAGTCAGTGTCTGCCTACATGACATACAATAACTGATAACGAGATTTGGCGGAAGACGGAGGCCTTGTAATGATGAGAAGT
Source organism: Rhipicephalus microplus (assembly GCF_043290135.1). Classification (NCBI taxonomy): domain Eukaryota; kingdom Metazoa; phylum Arthropoda; class Arachnida; order Ixodida; family Ixodidae; genus Rhipicephalus; species Rhipicephalus microplus. The sequence continues at coordinate 169,489,669 of NC_134710.1, read as the reverse complement.
AATAAAATAGGAAAAAATTATACACGAAGAAGCCTGCTTGCTCGATGAATGTATATCGAATGACTGACATTACCGTGTCTAATTAACGTTTATGCAGCGAAGGTTGTTTTAAGTTGAGAATTGTTAACTTCTTATTTAGTTCTACAGCTTAGAACAAATCCAAATTGGCCCATAAATAAATTTGCCTAACAAGTGCTTAGTCATATTGGCATCTGTGCATACATCATGCGTGAATCTCTGCGGGAAAATTGATCATGCAAAAAATGTGGGAAAACGCTTGTGCTGTTAACGTTCAGCAACAGCATTGTGCATGTTTCATTATTAAAGAAAAATGCGAAGAGAAAATAACTCCCGAGTGCAACAAAATAAGGTGAGATCCATTATTTTTTTAGTATTTCAAACTGCGCAGTGGAAAAAAAACAACGAACGGCCCATTTCCGTAGTGCACCACAGGCAGTGCCCGAAATAAGTACGATTTAGACAAAAACCAAATCTCCCAAAGGAGTGAACTGCGGTCATGATGTGCGAGTATTTACGCTGTGAATTGAATGTGGGGTTGGTACCAACGGAAAAGAATAATCAGAACCCCAGGTGGTCGAAATTTCCGGAGCCCTCCACTACGGCGTCTCTCATAATCATATGGTGGTTTTGGGACGTTAAACCCCACATATCATCAAAAGAATAATCAGAACTATAGGTTCCCCTACATATACTCTCATACGATGTTCGATTTATTTGATTCGGCAATAGCATAAGGCCGACATGATACATGGATAAATTCTCAGTCTTCTATTATTTCTATGGCGAGCTTATAGGCTATGCGGAACGAAACTGGTGGCAAGCGTTGCGAAAATTCCCTTATTTTTTGTTTACTTATTAGGTGCCACTACTGCTTCTAAAGAATTTTTTTTATAAAAGCTTCAAAAAAAGGGTAGTAAGTTCAAACGAATTGTTAGGAAGAAACCTTGGAGAACTGACAAAAAAATATCTAAATAGACGTGTCACTGAGGGCGTCGATTTTCCGCGAGTCCCGACAGGAGGAACGAGCCACGTCGGAAAGTAGCAAAAACTTGACAAATGTGTTCTTATCGCAAGCGAACAAAAAAGTGTGACGAAGCAATCAGTGAGACCGCAATCGGCGCGCACTGTACATTCCCAACGTATGAACTTCACGAGAGCGAGCGTGCGCGGCATGGGAGGTGAGGAAATAAAAAGAACACAAACGGGCTCGCTTCTATATAGTATTTGAAATAAAGGCAATAAAGTAAATTGGCATATGCCGAAAGGGAAGCTGCACAGCGGGCGGTGCACTGGCGCGCAGGATCGATCTGCAGTTTAAAATTCGATTAATCGATTTCTCGGTCCCCCAAGTCAAGGGCGAAAGGCTGCCGTGAGTTTAGCTTCGGGGGCCGCCGACTGCACAGCAAGGGTGCGCTGCTTGCTTAACCTGCCGGTGCGAGCCTGTACGCCTTTTAAGGCTGAGCGGTCGCTACTTCTCGTTGGAGGCCTATAGACTCAATCGATCGCTTTCTTTCGATTCTCGATTGGCTTTAGGCTCGGAAACACAGACACACCCGCACGGCCAGAGGTGCAGGCTTTACGGTACCCAACGCCGGTTCGGTGAATGTGCACAAATGCGGCAGGCGCATTTCTATTCCAACTAAAGGGCGGCTTCATTCCGGCGCCCTCCGCGGCTCCTTTTGTTTGGAAAGCGAAGCTCGTCGTAATTCGTTTAAATACGCGAAACACTTGGAGCAGCGGAGCTCCGGAGAATCTTTGAGCAAGCAGTTTCGTTATCACGACGACGGAGTCGCGCCGCCTTATCGATCAATTCTGCGCCCTCTCGCCGTGCACCGCGACGCGCCTGCTTGATCGTCGAGGAAGCTTCGGCAGTGCTGCAATGCATATGAAAGCACTTTTTGTAGCGCGTGGCGAATTACGTAAACAGGAAGGAATAGAGTGACAGGACAGAGCACTACTAGCAACAACATGTTCATTTTCGAACACCAAGCCACTTTTAAGCCATAATCGTCAGGCAGGCAGATAATCACGTGGATTCACTCAGATAACTGCGTAACACTGTCATCTACATAAGAAAGAAAGAAAGAAAGAAAGAAAGCATCACAGATAAAACCATGTATCACCACATACGTAGAAACCACAGCTCCTTGGGTGGCATGCAATCGAAGGCTTACCGATACAAACACCGCCAAGAGCGTCAATAAGTTCGGCTTCTACGATCAAACGAGTCATTTCATCTTCATGCCGACCAACAATGATTGTATTCTACAACACAGGTCGGCAACCACATGCATGAATGGGAAGAGCGAGAAAAGCTCCCGGCGGCATTTCATTCGACTTGTGCTCTCTCAGTCGCTCATTCACACACCTACTGGTTTGGCCGACATATTTTTTTCCCACAGGATAACAGAATAACATAAATAACAAGCGATATGCACTCCACAAGTTTGAGTGTATGCCTTTTTGTGCACACCAGTCTTTCCCCACGAGATGGATTTGTAATGACACATAACTTTCCAAGTCTATCACGCACTGAGAATAACACCCTAATATTGTCCCGAACCGCCACCTTGTTTAAGTTATGTGAAAGCTGGTGAACATGAGGAATTATGGCCGTGCGTCTCGTTTGTGTTGATACATCGTCATAAACATAAAGTTGCCTTGAACTTCCACGAATTCGATTTGGGTACACGTTAAAGAACCCCAGGTGGTCTAAATTTCCGGAGCCCTCCACTACGGCGTCTCTCATAATCATATAGTGGTTTTGGGACGTTAAACCCCACATATCAATCAATCAATCAATCAATCCACGAATTCTTTCGAACTCTTTTTTTTTGCAACGGAAACTAAAACATGGCCCGGATAGCCACATTTCTGCAAACGTGAGAGCTGATTATGAAAGCTATGTTTCATAAGGTGCGCACATTATTTGTTTATTTTGTTCTTGAGGCATGTCGTCGCGATGCCTCTCTTGGTTAGCTTGAAATGACCCAAATGAAATGGGAGCACTAGCAGAGCCGGTTGTCAGGAAAATGAAGACTTTAATCTAAAAATCTTATTCGTTTGTCGCTACGCCATTCCACTGTCACTTCAAGGGGCTTAAGACCATCGCGGAACACATTCAACACACTATGTTCAATGACGGCGGTGCACCATGAAAATGACCGTGTAAATGAGAATTATCACTCGTTTGAGCGCACTGCAAACAAATTCAGGTCACTTTCGAAATTTTCCCATTAGCTGCCAATAAAAATAATAAAATCGTCCACATGCCTAAACACTTTCTTAACCATCGTCCCTTCGAGATGATATGCCACAGTTCCATCAAGTCCTGCCAGAAAAAGATTGCTCAAAACAGGCACGGTGCAAAAACCGATACATATAACCTGTTTTTTGCAAAAGCATATCATTATTCCATTTGATGAAGGTCGACGTAAGGTAAAATTCTAACAAAGTAAGAAAAATTACCAGCGGACACACCCGACTAAGAAGAAAACTTGACAGCACCAAATTCATTAATGCTACTTCCAACACATTTTAGCGATTGTGGGCGGGGGAGTGAATAATAAAGGTCAGTCACATCAATTGAGAAAGCTTTTAGACCTTCATTTTCATGAGCTTCCATCAACCCTAAAATACTATCCGAGCTCCTAACTAAAACGGGTCTCGTACTTCGAGAAACCTAAGTTTGTCTAACAAAAAAACGCGAGTTCCTGTTTGTCAAGCACTTTTTTCTGAGACTATGTATCGGAACGGAATGTCAATATTGTGAGTTTTTCGCTGTAAAAAATACGTCCAGGCTATTCTTCTTGCTCTTTTCAATGCTTCTAAGGTTCCGAACAACGTTCATGTTTTTGAACAACTGGATAGCTTTTGCTTTTACTTTCTTCAATGATACCAACTTTTGCATTGAACACCCCCAAAATAGCGTCATGAGCTTTTTCTAAGAAGCAAGTACGCGAAAACACCGCGAAGCCTCCTGCATTACCTTCCTGCAAAACACACAACGAATTATTGTCCAGGTGCGACAAAACACGCTTTACAGGAATGTGAGAACGCAACGTGAAGTTACTGTCAATTGATCAGACGGCTCTTTTCAAAAACGATCACACGCTCCTCCGTTGCGCACGCTTTGCTGAGGAAGTGAAGTGAGCGGATGAGTGGCTCCGCCCCGTGAAAACACTCACTGTGCATGCGTGTCGCACATGCGCAGTTGGCGTCTCCGCTCGTTCGCTTGACCTGATGAGGCCCTTAGTCTTTACTCTCTATTACTTGAACTCGTACATATAAAACGCGTACGTAGAACCAGATGAGTAACGGACCGTGACACCTGATAGTCATGTCTCACTTTTTTTACGCTTTTTCATACGACACCAAAATGCTGCGGCGAAAGCAACTTAAAAAGCATTTCGCAGAAGATAGTTAAAGGGCAGAAAATTTTCGAACAGCTGTCTTATGAGTTCTAATTTTCTTCTCGCAATAGTACGGGGGCTGTTTTTCGGGAGTTATCTCAAAATTTCAGTCTCTCGTAAAAATCTCAGAATTGGCAGCTGTGTGCGTCCCCGAAAATTGCGCGTGTTGACGTAGCGAAGCCTCCTTCATTTTTCGGTCCTCGTTCCCCTTTCATATATGATGAGTGATTTCGAGAACATGACTTGCATCGACAAAGAGTGGGAGGGGGAGGCATCTACGCTAAGGTGCACTAGGATCTCCAAGATTCACGCGCACAATTTGGAGGACAGCACGCACAGCTCATGGCCGATCCTGACACTCTGGCAGTGGGGTGCGAACGCTCGCGCTAGTGCTATTGCAGCCGATCGTAATTGCCGTGTCTTCCACGGCAGCGCAGGTAGCACCTGTTCAAAGCTGCGTGTTAACGTACGCTCGTATAAAACGTCTCTAGGTCAATCCATTGCGTTGCAGGTTAATGAACCTCGGCCGGGAAGGCCGGGACCACGTAAAAATAAGTAAAACTCAGAAATTGGTACACGCCGCGATCGTATTACCAAACTTTTACTGTGTCAGCGCTGCTTTTAAGCACAGCGTGAACAAACTTGACTGAGTGCTACCTGAAAGCCTAAATGCTGCGAAGGAGAATGTGTGTGTGTTGAGCATGACGACGACACTGACTGCAAAGGTTCATATATTTGCAATTGCAATAAAAAACACGTTCTCAAGGATGTCCGAGTCAATGTTGACCAGTGTCTAGAAAAAATCGCGGGGTGTGCGAAGACAAAGACGATGTCATTCCACTGACGATCACACCTCAGAATATCTTTCATCATAACCAATGAATTGATTATTTAAAGTTAGTCAACTGTTTTCTCAAATAAATGCTTTTGCCCCTTACATATAAAAATATTAGGCTACCATCTGAATGATCCAATCAATGGCACATTTCATTGGTCACGCTAAAGCGCATTAGCGGCACTTCCACGTTTCGGTCGGTGAAAATCAAGCAATGAAAACACATTCGACATAAAACAGCTCACATTTGAACTCGCTGCGAGCCCAACTAAATCTCGATCGCCATGTTCTTTCAATTGCCCTAGGGAGAAGCTAAACGTTCTTTCCTCTGGGGACATTTCCTCTGGACCTAATCTGGGGAAGGCTACACATCACTGGAGACCGACTCGGGGCCGCGGCAGTAGCCTGTCAATTATACTTCAAACTGTTCACATCGCGCTTCCTCTCGAGTGGGATTCGTTCCGCGTTCAAATAGATAGGTCAGCGCTGATGTAAAGCACAGCGTGAACAAACTTGACTGAGTGCTACCTGAAAGCCTAAATGCTGCGATGGAGAATGTATTGTATTACCGGCAGCGATTTTTGACACGAGTGTTTTATATCGGGGTCCACCACGGCTACGCTGACTTACCTTCATCACGGAAATGGCATTGAAAAATACATACCAAAAGATTGCAAAGAAGAAATTCAGAAGGCATTCAGAAAGTATCTGTCAGGCGGAATCGCACCAGCTACCTCTCGATTCTCAGCGCGCCGCGCAAACCATTACGCCACCGAACGGACGTTGTCTGGCATGCTGACGGTGAGCCATTTATATACACCATACACCATTTGACAGTCCTCAGAACTTCGAAAATTTAGCGCGTTCTCGTTATCAGCGGCGAGATGGCGTGATAGGCTCACGTTGGGCGCCGTCTGAGGTCGTCGCCTCCACGGAGCGTGGTCTGTCCTGCGCGCGCGCTTATAAGACTCGGGAGAGGACAGAAGTCACTTATCACGCTGCCACGGCTGCGTTTACGAAAGGAGCGCGCTGCTAACACACGACGAATTGTGACAGTTGTTCGCGCTTGTCCTGTGTACACTTGCGCGCTCACTTCGTGAGTCTTTACGTTTGAACAGCGCACAAGTGTTGAGCGGTGACAGTAGTTAGCCTACGCTCGTCCTGTGTATGTTAATTTCATGTGTGCTGTCTGCTTGAGTTGTGCGCTACAAGTATTGAGCTGTTTGCCGTTCCTAACGTGACTTTGTAATTTGTTGCTGTTGCTGAAACAATGCACAATAAACTCTCAACTACCTCTGCAAACACGCGTTACACTTTCGTGTTATACCAATTCCTATATAGGGGGATCAGCAATGTTTTTTTCAGTCATTACGGCAGAACGAAATACCAACAAGCTACGTGTCCTTTCACATTATTTACGCATATTTTGATATTAAAGATAACTCTGGCATGATACAGAACCAGGCTGCACAACCAGAATATATTGTTTTTCACTATAGCAAGCAGTTCGTCGTAAGACATGGATTTGCTTAAAACTTACTTAAGTGGCCTCGACGAAAATTTCCGTAACCTCATCTTGACCTATCAAATTCAATGCATTTGTTAAGCATTTGCATTTTTTTCGGCAAACCTCGCTGTCATTTAGTGCTTTGTAATAAAAAATGTAATTGTTTAGGATACCCCAAATAGCGATACCACATATTGTTACGGGGAATAAAATATACACTGGCGAGCAAATGCGTAAAACGCTGCTGCAGTCCGAGTACCCTGTTACGGGGGTTTATTGAGGTACACAACGACCGGGAAGATAGTAGCAGCAGCAGGCAAAGCATAGCCAGGGAGCGAACAGCCGAGCGAGCCAGGCTGATGCTGATGACCTCAGATGGATGGCGCTCACCCACAGAGGGGGATGGGCCAAGAACCGGGAGGCAGGATACTTAAATAAAACTGTAAAAAGCCAATATGAAAAATCAGTTTAAAGATAATACTGCCAATAAACAAAAATGTTTGCTGAGCAGGTGGTCAAACCATCGATGGCAATGCGATTCCGCATGTGTCTATCTTCTTCCTCACAATAACCCCCGGTATCGAGAGATAGCCATCCTGGCGACCTAGAGAGAGGTCAGAGGGTCATAATACGGCTTGAGATGGTTGAGGTGGACTGTTTTTCGCCCCCGACGACGAAGGTCGGAAGATGGCGTAACGGTTCAACCACATAATTAACAGGAGAGGTCTGTGCAACCACACGGTATGGTCCGTGATACTTCGAAAGCAGCTTAGAAAAAAGGCCGGGAGCAGCAACTGGCGGGACCCAAACCCACACGAGAGAGTCGACGGTGAAAGTGTTAAGAGGGATGTCGGAGTCGTGACGCTGTTTTTTGGCGACACTGTTGGTCATAGGTGAAAGAACGGGCCAGTTGTCGGCATTTTTCGGCGTGGTGAGCCACCGCAGACACAAACTGGTAGTCGTCAACGTCTGGATGATATGGCAGAATCGTATCAATGGTGCTAGTGGGTTCACGGCCGTATAGCAAGAAGAATGGTGAGAATCTGGTGGTGGCTTAGGAGCCGGTGTTGTAGGCGAATGTGACAAACGGAAGAACAAGATCCCAATTGCACTGGTCTGACGCAACGTACATCGACAACATGTTACCCAGAGTTCGGTTAAATCGTTCCGTTAATCCGTTTGCCTGTGGGTGATATGCGGTAGCGGTGCGGTGAATGATTCTGCATTCGGATAGTAGTGATTCCTGCACGTCTGAGAGAAATACACAGCCCCGATCACTGAGCAGTTCACGAGGGGCGTCATGACAGAAAACAAAGCTGCTTAGAATAAACGACGAAACATCTTTGGCTGTTGCGGCAGGTAATGCAGCGGTTTCGGCGTATCTTGTCAAGTGATCGACGGCGACGACAATCCAGCGGTTGCCAGCGCCAGTGCATGGTAGAGGCCCGTACAAGTCAATGCCGACGCGATCAAATGGATGGGCCAGGCAGGGAAGCGGCTGGAGAGGTACTGTGGAGAGGTGCGAGTCTGATTTGCGTCGTCGGCAGGCGAGGCATGAGCGGACGTATTTGGAGACGAAGCTGTACATTCCGCGCCAATAATAGCGTAAGCGAAGGCACGCGTACGTTTTGAACACGCCACCGTGGCCACACTGAGGGTCATTGTGGAAAGCGGAGTACAGATCGCGACAAAGATGGCGGGGCACGACCAATAAGCATGTGCGGCCATCGTTGTGGCAGTTACGGCGGTATAAAAGACCATCGCGGATAGCGTAATGCTGCACTTGGCGGCGTAGCGCTCGTGGAGCCGGGGTGGTCAGAGGTGACAAAAAGTTTGGAATTGTGGCGATCCAAGGGTCATTTCGTTGCTCCGAGGCCATGTCCAAAATGTCAAGTGACGAAAAGTCATGCTTTTGACTACATGCGTTGGTGTCTGAAATGAGTGGGAAGCATGACAGGGCGTGAGCATCAGAGTGTTGTTCGCCAGAACGATATACGACATGGATGTCGTATCCCTAGAGTCGGAGGGCCCACCGAGCGAGGCGACCCCACGGGTTCTTAAGGTTCGACAACCAACACAGAGCGTGGTGATCTGTTACGACGTCAAAAGGATGACCGTAAAGATAGAGGCGAAACTTGAAGAGTTTCGGGGAAAAATTGGCCCCGTATCTACATGTTAATGAGCAAATGTCGTCGAAAGACGATAGTCTTGCGTGTGGAGAGAGTTAACAAAACATTTATTTGATGTTCTGCGCAAGAAAATCGGTGAATGGTATTCTGGAGGTGCCGCGTTAGAGTGCCTCGAGCGTGCAGCGGAGGCGAACGAGCGCATGAAGTCACGTCACACGTGATACATGAGCACCATCTGGCAGTTTTCTTGGAAAAAGAAGCGCGTGGCTCTCAGATGGGTGTGTGCGCCCATTTCAGAAGTGATAAGGTGTAGAACGCAAGACGACGCCACCACCGTGTCGTCTTAGTAAAGCGTTGGAAACACTCGCCTTTTTGTGCAAGCGTTGCATGGTCAGCGCAGCGTGATAAGCGCCACGGTCCTTAAAATTACTTATGTATATCTTGTCTAGTAGACGACTCATCCAGAATATATACGTGTTGATATGGTGCCCCAGACATGCGCAATAATTGCTTCTTAATTGTCAACTGCACAAGTATGAATGCTGAATCTTGAGCAACATTGGTGGGCTCTGCGGACGGGGTCGGCTGTTATACAAGTACCCGGTGCCGTTAAGAGCGGATAAACAGACAAATGTACAGACAGACAGACAGACAGACAGACAGACAGACAGACAGACAGACAGACAGACAGACAGACAGACCAAAATGTTTGCGTCGAAGGTCCCCAAGAAAGACTTTCGTCTTTAAAAGCATGGGGAAAGCATGGGGAGACGGGAAAAAGCATGAAGAGCGGCCTTTCACAGCCTTTTTAAACATTTTTTTCGGTGAATGCGTGCTGGGTACCCGCTAGGCCATAAATATTCATATGTTTTGCATAATACGCCGGCATTCACTATGCTATCCTTAGTCATTCTTCAGAGAAGCGTGGTATCCGCTAAACACTTGGAACGAATTTTGTGTTGCATTTAGTGGCTGACGAAGACAGAGATACGCCTGAAGTGGATATGTGCCACAGTTAATAGGTGATAAAAAACAAGCTTTTGTAATGTGTTGGAGCACTGAATGACGCACTTTTTACACGATTCACTTTGTGTGACACCTGATTGTTTCTTTGCTAATCTGAAACACTTTATTACTCATATTAACGTGATTTCTCTCCCGCCATAAAGCCCACCTAAGGCAAGTATGTGAACGAATCACAACAACTGACGTGGCTCCGCGGTAGAATGCTGGGCTGGCACGCAGTGAACCCGGGTTCAAATCTCACTACGTCACCACATGTCTTTGGTGTTTGTTCGATAGCGGTTACGGACACCGGCGGCGGCGGACAACAACGGCGCTGAGCGTAACCCGTGCTATGGTCTTAAAACAGCTTTCGCTGCAAAAAAGTAAACGAGGATGTTTGCATTTCACACCCCCTGCGATGTGGTCATATCGGCACGTAATTGAACCCGCGACCTAAGCAGCAGAATGCCACATTCATTCAACCCCTGCGGCTTGTACTTCTCTATAACGTCGTCTCGTCTGCGCACGTCCTTCCAGCACTCTTTTCGCAATCAGGTGAAGCCATTTTGGATAAACGAACAACCGTCGTCGGAGACGTAATTAAGGGAAGGTAGAGGCGAAACAAATTAAGAAATAGAGGCGAAACAAATTAAGAAAAAGCAGGCAGTTCAGATTGCCGAGATCTGCTTAATAACGGGGCGCGCAATGATTCGTGTGAATCCTCAAGGACACACTGCAGTCACTGTGACCATACGGTCTGTACTTGGCCATCAAAGGGCTTCGGCTTCGGAGAGGCCCACCAGCGTCCCTCACAGGCCATTTTCTACGAACGAAGCATAGCCCCAAAAGAAGCCCTAGCAAGGACAGCAGTAGTCGAATTTCGCTTTCGCAGAGGCTTCAGGCTTCGAAATGGTCGCGAGGGGCTTGGCTAACTACAGCCTGTATAGGGGCGCGGAGCCAGATCGCCCAATGCGACGGACCAAAGTTAATTGAGTTCCGATCGATTCGGCAAGCTTGGTGTTTGCCGCCTGAAAACCCGGTGAGAGCAAACAGGGCCTGGCCGACGATGTACGCAAATAAAACGCACACGTGTTCGGAAAGTGCTCAGGTATCGGTAATGCACAGCGCAAGGCGCACGTGAATAGAAAGAAGAGTCAGTTTGGTTTGCGCGTCTGCGCGAACGCAACATAGTTCGTTTTCACGAGAAAAATTGGTACAGTCTCAATCGAATTAGTTTAGAGACTAATCAGCTGCAGGCTGCTCGAACTTCTGCAGTTGACCTACCAGCGGTATTATACCTGCAATCTGTGTATACTAGAGGTGTATATAGCATGAGGCATGGCCACCAGTTGTGTCATAGCGTCGTGTTTTCTGCAATATTATTCCGAAATGTAGGGGCCAAACAGACCGAGGCATGACTGTGGGTACAAGTTTCAGACGCGGAATGGCCGCATATTATGAAAGTGACCACCAGCCATACGCGTTGCTTCACTTTTTAGGGGAAAAAATGCTACTGCAGACATACCCTAACAAGTGTCGCATAATTTAGAGAAACCAGAACGAGATTTGTCCCTTAAAGGGTCGCTCACGTGGCTTCCTTCGTAAGTATTGCACTACTCAGTGAACGTTTCGAAGAATGCCTGCGAACGTTTGCATGCTTTCTTTCGAAGCACGGCTTCCTCGAAGCGACAAGAGGATACGCTGCGCTTTGTTTTATTTTGACCGCTTTCGGAAATTGTAAGACGCAGGGCGTCTTACAATTTGCAGACACAATCGCTATCGAGTGATCCACGCACCGCGCTTATTAACACTGTTGAACAAATGATTCCTACTTCACCCGTACCAACAAACTTTCAGCATCATAAAAGCCCCTGTGAAACAGAATTTGGGTAAATCCTACTGCTCAACAGGGAGATAGAGAAAATATTTTATTGGATTATCAGCAGCCCTCGCTTTTTCCGCCTTCTTCTGGCAGTCGCGCCCACTCCCGTGCCACTGGTTCACCGAAAATGAAGGCAACAGTTATCCCGACAAACGGGTATGTGCCGCAGAAATCTGTGCGACCTGTCAGGAAACTATTAGCATCATAAAAGCATACGTGCCACAGAATTTGGGTAAGTCCCACGAAACACGACTTTCGCTATTATTTATTTCACTATTATTTTTCGTACATTAGAGTGAGCATTGAAGTAGCATCTAAGATTTGTAATATTTTCATTCTATAACCTTCATTATTCCGAAATCCCATAAGCTTTTGTAAGACCCCTTCATTCTTGGCCGACCCGCCACAGGGGTGTGAGCCGCAATAGAAGGAGGACAAGAACAAATGAATGCGAGGCGACGGCGGTGAGGCGAAGGCAACCGAGTACGTACAACGAGAAAATGAACGGGAAAAGCTGCTGCGAGGAGACATGGAAGAGATGGAAGGCCCACGCTAACGACGACGCACCCGTGTCGTGCTAGCGACGTGTATGCGCTTTAACTCGAACCTCTCTACGCTCAGAATCAACGTATAGAAACAGCCTAGCATCACCTATCCATATAAAGCCTAGCAACTACGTGGAAGCAACCCAGGAACAACCCTCGTCCCCTAGCTAGCTAAGACCTAGACGCAAGCTGATTAGTACCCAGAACCGTTCAGTTTCGGCGTGTCACGGCTTGCGCAACTTCGAGCAAAGTGCACCTTTTTTTTCTCCCACGCCGCCAGACTCCTTCTTTCAGGCACGTGAGGGACGCTTTATTACTAATATTAACGCGATTTCTTTCTCGACATCAAGCCCGCCTAAGGCAAGTTTGCGAACGAATCCCAACAACCGACGTGGCTCAGCGGTAGAATACTGGGCTGGCAGAAAGTGGACTCGGGTTCGAATCTCACTACGTCACCACATGTCTTTGGTGTTTCACATATCACGGACCGCCATGTGCAGAAATGTTTGCACAGGTTTTCAACAGTTTATATCTACCCAAGGGATGCAAGGGCGTTTAGAAAGACTGACGACAGCAGCGTTTACTCCAGAAATGCAAACAATAAATGTCAGGACCCCAGCGAAAATTGAATCCAAGAATGCTGCGTGGCAATCAAGAATTCTATATCCCAGAGCTGCGTCAGGTCTCAAAATTTCTTTGAAAAAAAAAAACCCTATGCTGGCGCATTGTTTGTGAAAAGCCAATCGTGGTTGCAGTGTTGTCTGTTTAATTTTATAAGCATTACATATGTGCTCCTTTGATACAGGTGTCACGTCAATTCTACGTCAATTGTATACTGAAGCGCCATTCACTGATGTTCGTCTACGGAGCACAAGCAAGAGCTACCACCCTTGGAAGCACAAGCGCTACGTGTATCACCTTACCACTTCTGGTGTTGGTAACAACCATGTTGCTGTTGCAATCGTTACCCAACTGTAAACATTTATTACACAACTGTAAACATTCCATTTGCGAACTTCATAATCTGAGAACCGCGATGCTTATAAACAATGTACCATAACTCAGATTTCTTAACTACTACTTTTTACGCAAAGCATGTGGCTGACAATGCAAAGCACTTCGGGTAAGTCTTCAGATTAAGCTTATAGTGAAAATTTTTGACTGCAAAAGCCCTCTAGTATAAAGCATTTCTGAACAAGAAGACTAGGTTCAGTCGATTTATTTTTATCAACACCACATTCAGCGGGTTGTACATATAAGATTATAAACGAATACAAAAGCATACACTAGGGCACGTTCCAACATTATAGGGAGAGGGTAAAGCGGGGATATCAGTGGGTAAAGCGGGGACATGGCTCTTCTCGCCTGCAGTCTCTTCATGAGAACGTGCCGGAGATGTAAGCCCAAATTTTTCCTCAAATTATGTGGGCGATTATACCATTAGGCTCCCCCGATTTGTTTCTACCCATACAGGTCGTTAGCTGTTAATGATTGTTCAAAAAGTTTTGGCTCATGCACACAGCACCTGCTCGTAATACGATTAAACAAATGACGCGAAAATTATTCATCACGCAATAACAGCTCCAGTAGGACTGAGAAAAACTATGAGAATAAATAATATATATACGGCATATTAGTGAACATTGCTTTCTCGCTCTTCCTCAAACATTCTAGGTTTGTCAAAGAAAAAAAAAACGCCTCGTTGTTACGCGGTATCACCAATTTGCAAAAAACTCACGGCGTTGAAACAATGTGTGCTCGTAGACGGCGCATTACTGAACAATACTCCATGTTTTCTTTTGTTTTTTTTTTGGAATAGCTAGACACTCTCTTACACCAGTTAAATAAGGCTGCTCACCAATCACATTGGCAGCGGTTACTCATGGCAGCTGATGAGATGAAATAATATGCGTATGATAAATATCTTCGGTTGTATACATAGCAAAACGATGTTGAGCTCTTTGTGCGCGCATGCAATGCTCTATGAACTCGTCCTAGCTGAGAGGGATAGAGAGAAATAAGCATTATTATGAACAGACAAAAACTTGACAGGTCGGCGGCATTATTCGTTCTGAAAACCATGGACCCTGATCATCTGATCCTGGTCTGATTAATTAATATGAGACATATAATATGTCCTACCTGGTCCGGTGGGACGCTGACCCTGGTCTGGGAGGTTAGGGTGCGGGCCAAGCTTGAGAGCTCAACTTCTCAATGTGCTAAATTCCTTTGTCTCATTCATCGCCTTGTTATAAACCGCCGTGAGTTTAGGAAGAGTGTTTTATCAGTACAAAACACACTAATGGGTCCTCGGCCGTGTCTACATCCCCGATAATGTAAATTTAAGGTCAGGCAAAACAAAATCAATACACGACATAGTGCATTATAGTAATAAACCCTTGCTCAGGGGTAGCCTTCTCCACAATACAGGAGCGCAAGAGGCAAAAGCACCGCATATGCAGCCCGCATCGCAGAAAGCCTACAGACACGATGGGCAGTATTCTTAGGAGAATCGTAGAGCGAGTTTCATGATATAATCGCGCGATGGCTGTGCCGAAGGAAAACTCCCCCTCAGTTGTTAGTTTCCCAGTGTGCAGTCGACCATACCAACTTTGTAAAGTCCCCCCCCCCCCCCTATACTTTCTGAGCTGGGGAGGGGGGCTCGCACCTTGCTTGTGCGCACCCGCCCTACCGGTAGATACGCCTATGCACGTCACAGAAGTCACTGAAAAGAAGTGTGCCAGTGCTCTTGTATTTGACTCTTCCTGTGCCCAATTAATTTTTGCGATGCCCTAGTCCTGAAAGATAAAAATGAAGAGAACATTTTCAATTCAGTTTTGCGTGTGCGCGAAATGTGCCTTCGACGTGACCTGCAGAAATGCGCGCACTGAAAAGAAATAAGAGACGTGTCCTTTCGAACGAGCACGCCATGAGATCGATTAACGGTAAGGGGAAACAAAAAGAACAGCCATCTATTTCAAACGATTCTTGGGGCTGCGTAGGAAGGTCGTAAGGCTTCGCTAGCTTCTTTATCATCTGCACGAACTCTTCCTAAGTCCACTTATGGTTTCGCCTTGAAGAACTCTTCCAACAAAAGCAAGTTGCTTTCGAGATACTCATTCTTTCCGCTGATAATCTTCCCATTCAATTTTATCCGAGGCCACACATGACACATAGAACAGATATCCTAATGTTTCTCTGACGGTAGTCACAGTAATTTGTCATTTTGAAGATTTTTATTCGATCAACAAGCTCCCTTCTAAACAACTTCTGAAACCCCACCGAAGTTTTAAAGCGAAACGATTTTTTTATTTTATTGGTATTTCTAAGAGACCTTCTAGTGCAGAGCCAAAGTGCGCGCATATACGGGGAACTACAAAGGAAGCTTTTACATTTTAAAGTTTCTCTATGCAGCCACGAAGGTCATTAATTTGCGACGGTAAGTTAGCTGAACCGTAATTTTACACAGCTTCAACAGGCTAGATAGATACGGGGGATTTACCGTCCCAAAAACCACCATAAGATTATAAGAGACACCGTAGTGGAGGGCTCCCGAAATTTCGACCACCTGGGGTTCTTTAGCGTGCACCCATATCTGAGCAACACGCGCTTACAGCATTTCCGCCTCCATCGCAAATGCAGCCGCCGCAGCCGGGATTCGATCCCACGACCTTCGGGTCAGCAGCCGCGTACCTTAGGCACCAGACCACCGCGGCGGGCGGCTTCAACAGGCTAAAGGTTTGCTTTGCGATTTCTGAAAAGCTACAGTGGAGGTGATGTCAATGTGTCATGTACCGTTGCCACGAACTGCCTCTAAATGCGATCAACGAAAACAAAAATTAAAAGTTGAGGCAGGTATACGTATTGCTGGTGCAAGGACTGCTGAGTCACCTTTTCCTGTTCTTCACTCTCCTCCCATCACGCCACCTCACTCTCACCTCCCTTTCCCTCATTGCTATACGCACGGCTACGCTATGCTTTACTTTCTCCCCTCCACTTGACCGAGCACAGTTTTGGCGTAACAACAGTTGGTAAGTCATGAGTAATCGGTTGTTGTGCGAACTTGACACAAGTACACAACAAGGGAGCGCTGCGTGCGTTGTCTTCCTTCTTGTGCCATGTTCATGCTACAACCAATTCTTTTCGCTTAACGCTCGCCTCTCTACTGGTTCCCGGCCACTTGCCTCAGCACTCCGCATTTTACCAAGCTTTACTCTCTCCCACCCCAGGCCTCAGCCTTCTTCCTCATCGCTCTCCAACACTCTCCTCGCTCCGCCCTCTTCCTTCGCTGCCTTCGCTTGCCCTAGCACCTGACGTACTTTTCAGTGTGGTTTGCCCAATTTCTGCGGGGCACACCCAACTAGTGTTTGTCGACGACCAGCGGAGTTACATCTCAGCTTAAGCAGCTCCGCTGTTAAAAGAAATACATATTCATGCGCGAGTACCAAGAAAAGACACAGCTTCGCGTAAGCCGATGCCCTACGTTAATCGTATATCTCCATAATTTAAATGCGATGCATTTCTTAGCGAACAACATATCCCTCCATCCATCCGTCTATCTAGTCGCATGCGATTGTGTGCTCGCACGCGCAGCACATAACTACACCATTTAAACGCAGACGCGAGCACCGCAAAGAAAGCCCGACCACTCGATCTGCCGTATAAGCATCCAGAGAGTGGGTTGGACGGTGACGTGCGACGGAAAGTTTATCCTGCAACCAACCGAATCGATATCCTAGGGTTCTCTAGCGCAGAGCACCAAAGCACGCGTGGCGTTGGTTCGCATGTTTCACTCAGAAGCTCACTGGTCGCCGCTGTCACTTTTCCGATTTCGCTTAAGTGCAACTTGGTGCCTCAACTCTTGCGCAGTTCCCACAGTGGCTGCCAAATTCCTAGGTCATTTTCATGGTTACGGGACCGCAGAATCCCGTACTGTGCTTTCCTGCCAAGAATCAAACCCCTGCTCAATAGCGATTCCTTGAGTTTCGCCAAGACAGGACTGTCATAATGACTCGTTTTCAAGACGAACAGCGCACCATCGACACGCATACACGATTTAGCACAAACACACTATACTTAGAAAAACGCCAGTCTGAATGTAATACGAAAAACGCCAGGCCTGCGCGGAAGGCGTAGCACAGTCACAGCGCAAGTTAGAAGAGCAGCTTTTCAGAACCTTTTAAAACACTCATGGGGTAACTACAGCAAGCACACTTTCCTGATACCCACTAAGGCATTAATAATAAACTTTTGAACAGTAGGCCGGCATTCGCTATGCTGTTTTTCGTCATTCTTCTGAGAAGCGAGGTATCCGCTAAACACTTGCTAGGAATTTTGTGCCAATCGTGCATGCAGTGGCTGACGACGATGATGCATTATAGCTTATGCGGGTACGCAGCACAGTTAATAGGGGAACAAGAACAAGCTTTTGTAATGGGTTGAAGCACTGGACAGCCTGCTCGTTACGCTGTTCGCATTGTGCGATGACTGGTTGTTTTTTCGCTAATTTAAAACACTTTATAAGTTGTATTAACGCGATTGCTTTCCCGACATCAAGCCTGCCTAAGGCGAATTTGCCAACAAGTCACAACTACCAGCGTAGCTCAGTGGTAGAATACTGGGCTTGCACCTAGCGGACCCGGGTTCGAGCTCCACTGTGTATATGGTGCTAGGTTTGCCAACAGGTCACAAGCACTGCCATAGCTCAGTGGTAAAATACTGCGCTGGAACGCAGCAGACCCGGGTAGCAGCACTATAGCAGTGCGCTCGCGGTCCGTCACACCGGCTTCTTCACGAGTTTCGCGAGCTTTGTTTACAACGTGGAGAAAAAAAGAACAGCGCGAGACGTATCGTACAAAAATAATTTAGTCGGCGGTTTCTGAAATTGCTATACATCTCAGTGTTCATATTCTGGGTTTCCAGCCCATAAATATAAAATTAAATAATTAAGAATTATTAATTAGGTAGTATGGGGAAAATAAAAAATTGCGTGAGTGCCTACAGGCTAGTGCAAGTAGTGCGCGTTTGGTTCAATTCATTTCCTAAGTACCTTTCACTTTCAAATTATTGGCTATTATTATTATTATTATTATTATTATTATTATTATTATTATTATTATTATTATTATTATTATTATTATTATTATTATTATTATTATTATTATTATTATTATTATTATTATTATTATGAAGGCAGTCAAATCCCGGCAATGAGAACTTTAGACGAAATGTTTGTTTGAATCCAGCCATTAGTGCAGAATTCCAAATTCATGAGTAGTGACGGAAAGTTTCTGAAAAGAAAAAAAAAAAGGTGAAATTCAATCTTCAAATGCTAATAGCACTAGCAAAAAAAGTAATTTAGGAAAGATCATCTCAGACACACACACACTCATTAGCGCGCACGGAGAAAGTGCATGCTTACATTAGAGATCACGTATAAAATACAGAAGGTAATCCGAAACGGCAACGCGAACTACACAGGGGCTGCATTCTTCACTAGAGAGAAGAGTGAACACTGTCTATCAAGACGAAGTCCAGGGAAAAGAAAAAAAGGAAAACAGTGCTTTTTAAACGTTATTCTTTCTCTTCATTTTTTTTCGGGGGCAACCGCCGTAGCCATGCTTTCAGGAAGCTGCTTGATTAACTCGAGTCCTTGCAAATTGGCCGCCGTGCTTCGTGTTTTTTGTTTCTCTTATGGTAGACATTTCTACATTCACGGTTTGTCCTATGGAAATCAAAAAGCTTCATCGTCTGCACTTCCGGTAATCAGAAATGTTTGAGCAAGTTCAGCTGGCTGAAAGGAGAAGCCTCCCCCTTTTTGTGGAGAGCCTCAAGCAGACCGAATTTCGCATTGCCGATTTCCGCTTGAGACGTAAGCAATCAAAAGAAGACAAGGTAGCTCAGAGAGTAGCACGTACACGGCGATGCTGTTCTTCTTACGATTTCCCGAATTACCCAATGTGTAAAATGCTGGTCAGACGTATATATGCTGGCAAAAAACAAAAAAGTCGAGCTCACTCAGACTCGCTCAAGAAACATATATTACGCTTAGGGCTAACACAGACTCAAGACTCGTTAAAATTTTCGTCAACCGGACTCAGTCGAGCTCTATACTCATCATATACTCTAAGCCGAAATTCGGCAAGGTTAGACTAACTGCAGTCGTTAAAACAACGGACGAACGGTTCGTCCAGTAGGGACTAAATGTGTGACAGTGCGTGTCGTGCGCAAACGCCCGGCAATGAAGGGACCAACGGGGAGGGCAACTGCGCCGCGATCGCCTCCTGTCGATGCTGCACTGCAATGCTAGGCGTGGTCGGCAATTATGAAAACAAGTTATATAGGTCATACGCCACTATGAAAGCGAAGCACTGTGAAACGAATAGAAGATGTTATGAGAGGCAAGTAGTACAACACGAAGTCAGTGCACACAGCAAGCGCCCTCGCGTTTCCACCATGCCGGCACGGGCGGGCCGAAACCAGGTGCAAATTGCCGAACACGGGCAATGCGGATAACTCGCTTCAATGTGCTGAATTAGTTCGAACTACGATGAACGCTGACAACGCTAATAAAAGTACGCTGTTCATCAGCGGTCATGTACCCACACAGTGACCACAACCCCAAAGCGATATATAAAAAAAGTAGGCTTCATACGTCATCGGTATCGAACTGGCTGCCGGTGTCAGTGCATTGCCGGCACAAGCGAAGGAAACATTGCGTACAAATTCACTGAAAATGTAGCTCAGAAAAACTTGTGTCTTTTTCTCCATGCGCCAATCGTTATGAAAAATCCAGCGTGTAGGCGATCGCGGATACGACTAATCGTGCGGCCGGCGGTACACAGGGAGCGACTTACCAGCACGATGAAAGAACCGTGCCTGCGAACGGTCTCGTCGCTGTAAGTATACCGCTATCTACATCACTCGGTAAGACACCGCGAACATGAGACACTTACCTATTGTTCATTTGTGACAATACAGTAACGACGACGAAAATTGCACGCGAGCCGCATGTTGCGATCGTCGGTGGTCATTCAGCCGTACTCGTCATAAGCCTAGCGACGCTGTCGGCAAGCCCACACGATATGGCATCGGCGGGGCGCCTGGCTGCTTCGCCGGCTTTCCCGCATAAGCGCCGCTGCTATGTTTGTGTTCGCGGACTCGTGCGCCAGCACTGCGAACGCTAGTTCGGCCGACATCATCGAATGCCAACTGATAATTCGTATTCTCGTGCTGGAAGCATGTTGAAGATTGGATGGATCCATATTAAAAGATCGGTGCGCATCGGTGCTACGAAATAGCCCATGTCAATTTTCGCGTCACGGTGTCAATGTTTATTGTTTTTTTTTAAGCCAAGTAAAAGTCACTTACTGGAACTAGATGGGAGGTAAAAATACTGTGCTATATATACCCGATAGTCTGTTCTCTGTGGTATAGCGCAGGCAGTCATTGTTTGCGGTGTTTTACTTTGAAATAATAGTGCGTATGTATATGTGTGCGTGTGTGTGTTGCATGAATAACATACCATGTTCTTCAGTGCTGATTTAATTGGAATAACATAAAATATACCCCACAAACGCAGTGTCGCCATTTTCTTTGCCATTGGTCCAGACGGTTCAACTGTTAGTCCCACTGGAGCATTTTACTGAGACCAACATTTAAACCAAGTGGAGTAAGTGCTTGGGGTAACAGTTCAACCCTTGCAGTTACTCTCACAGTTAGTCCAAAATTGATTCAAAATCTGTGGCAGCGCATTTAGTCGCCTAAAGGGCCAATGGCATACCGTACTTTAGAACTTTTCGGCTTAGAGTGATATATGTAGCATTACTCACTCGAAATCGCTCAGAATCAGATTCATGGCCCGATCTGACTGAATCTGAGAGAACCGACGTATGAGTGTATTTGTCGGATTATGCTCGTAGCACAACAGTTTTTTCGCCAACAAATCACAAAAGAACAAACATGAAAAAAGTAATACCAGAGCAGAAAAAAAAACATGGAGTATTTCCGTGCTTTAAATAGACAATGGTACACTCAAGACAAGTTTCATTTATAGTTTCAAAAAAACCCAATAAGCGGAATAATAGCTCAGGTTTTTGTGCCCTTAATAGCGCGGCAACTAGACTGCGTTGCTTAACGTCGCGACTGCGATAATTAACAAGGCAAGCTTCAGTGTGCACCGTGCACAGACGGCACTCGAAGACAGCGTGCGGACGCTGTTGTGTCGCCAAGTCCGAGAGTACGCGCAAGGCTGCTCCTGCACTCCACTGCCCTCGGGCGTCTTCGAAGTATTCTGTACCGATCGATGAATGAAACGTACAGCAGCCGCTTATTAACTGCGCGCCCACCATCTAATTATCGGCCTTAGTCGCGTCTGAACAAGCGGGCCGTGGTCGCAGCTGGACCTCAAGCCGCCCCCGTCGATATCCCGGCCATTCGATTAGATTTCTGGCGGAATGGGAAGCGCCGCATACGTGGAGCGCCGAAGGGAGAGATGCGCCTGCCCGCATTCCGGCAGAACCACGGACCGCTCCAGGCGGAGGAAAGCTTATGCCCAAATGCAGTCACTCATTACGGGCGCGCGCTCAACGCGATTCGTTCTCAGATGCAGCATACTGCCAGGATATCGTCAGAACAACTGTGCGCAAGTGCACTGCGTGGCGCTCGTTTGTTAATGCGACCACGTTAAAGAAGCTCATGTCCTAAAACAATGTGGTATCTGTGTCGGCTTCGGCGGCACTCGGCGCGACTGAAAAATCGGAGTTGTCGGTGAACGAAAAATCCCGACGCATGCACAGTACAGCAAACAATTCCAGCCGGAATAAAAGTGACACATTTTGCGCGACACTCAAGTAGTCTAACACAGAGACAACGCACCAGTGCATGAAGCTGCGTCAGAAAGTAGCCCTTACTTGTCATGTCTAGCGGGGAGTCACATTAACTGATTTATTGACTCGAAAGCGTAAAAACGCATCTGACGTCACATCCACCAATTGCATTAAGTGTGGGTGGTATATGTCTTTCAATTACAAAAGCCATTAGCAGAAAAATCATCAACAAAGTGTGCTGCTACGTAGGAGATCGTGTTGCGTGTAAGCGTGTAATGGGTACTTGCTACTTTGCCAAAAGGTAAATTACGGCCTATAGTGTAGCGTCGCAATTGTAGTTGGCGTCGGTGCCTTTAGAAGGCTTACAATGGCCAATGTCGCGCGCACACACGCTCTCTATTGTTCCCCGCCACATCCTGATTTAAACAGAAGTCAGTTTTCCGGGTGAATCACATTGACATCACACCATGGTCCTATAGAGAGGCTCTGGCAGCCATGAAGCACCCAACCACGGCAGCGGTTGAACTTGTAATGCAGCGGAGGGTGCTAATAATCTGGACAGGCTGCCACTCAATATTGAATCTGGGAACGGTCCACACAAGCAGCTCAACTTAGAGTTTGCAGGTGACATCGTGCTCTTCAGTAGTAAAGGGGGCGAATATTAAACATTTATTAACGCTAAAGCCTTAAATGCCTCATAAAAGGTAAAAATAGACCGGCGTCCCAAATCAGCGACGCCCGTTGGCAGCGTCAACTGGAGATGTACGAAAAATCATCATGCAACGACGTCATCATAGGACGTCACAAACACCGTCACAAAAAGCATAGGACGTCGTTATGGCATCCCAGATTGTGAGATCCAAGGTTGGCCGATCAAGGTGAGGCCCCAGGTTGGCCGATCACGCAGGCAGAGCAACACCTCTTAATGTACAGACATCTTTCAAAGGGTGGCGGGTGGGAATCAACACTTCGAGTATTATTTCAGCGAAGATGGCTACCGCGTTAGAGTGCATGCCCCTCGTCGAATGCCCAAGGGACCTTGTGAAGATATAAACTGAGAGGGTGTTAAAATAACATAGAATACAAATGTGCAGAATGCAAAGACGGTAGCCCAGCGAGAAAACCAGAGTGCACGATTGGCAATTGAACCCACGAATCCAAAGAGTATGTATATTTAGGTCAGTTTCGAAAAAGAGCCCCCTCATGCAAAATAAATTCACACAAAAATAAGGATGAGCTGAATTTGCTTATATGAGCCGATATAAAACCAGCGCTGGAGTTTCCACGGCCGCCCTAGCGGTCAAAGCACGCATTTCTCAACCACTCTCGAAGACAAGAGTGGCGGCTGGTGGCGGCGGTGCGGGCGTGCATCGCCATAACGAAACCAAAGGGCGCTGGTGGTACTGCTGCGAATTCATGTGAAAAAATACGTACAAAGAGCGAAGACGTATGTGTGTGCATTTTTTCTTCTTAAGCGTGCGATCCTGCGCAGAGAAGTACGGCTTAAGGCGGGAGACGTGCACAATATTAGTGGATGGCAGAGACGATGAGGACGGAGTGTCCAAGGGGGTGATCTCACAGGTGACCTCGGTTAGTTGGCGCAATACTTTGTAAGGCCCGTAACAACGAGCGAGGAACTTCGAGGACAGACCAACGTGACGGAAGGGAGTCCAGAGCAAGACCGACGATCCTGGGGAGTAAGAGACAGCTCTGTGACAGCTGTCATAGCGATCCTTTTGAGAGAGCTGCGAGGCAGAAAAGCGATCGCAGGCAATCTGGCGGGGCCACTCGAGCCCGAGTAGTTGGATCCCGAGCGTACTCGGTAGGAGTGTTAGTATGTGACCGCAGAAATGTGTCAAAAGGCAAAGTGGGATGACGGCCGTACAAGAGATAGAAGGAGGGAAAACCAGCAGTGTCGTGGAGCGGCGAGTTGTAGGCAAACATCACGTAAGGCAAAGTGGCATCCCAATCACGATGATCGGCGGAGACATATATGGTTAGCATTGTCGTCAGTGTGCGGTTGAGGCACTCAGTGACCCCATTTGTTTGTGGGTGGTAGGCAGTGGTGAGTTTATGACGTATGGAACACCAGCGAAAAATGTCATTCACGACCTTGGAGAGAAACGAACGACCACGATCGGTCAGCAGTTGATGCGGCGCTCCATGGTGGAGAATAACGTCGTGAATGAGAAAGTCCGCGACATCTATAGCACAGCTTGTTGTCGCGTGATAGCATACCGTGTCGCGTAGTCTGTAGCCACCACTACACTGTAAACAAAACATACCCAGCTGGGAGGAATCAGGGAATGATGCCCCCGCTCTGCTCCGGTGGCCTCACTCAAACTGGATTGTACAGGAGCAAATAGACTCGTTTTCCACCGTTTTCCTCCGGTGGGCGCCAGACGAAAAAAACCGGAGGACAACGGCGCCAATACCCTGATGATGCTCTCGTAGCTGCTCCGTAAATGCTCCAACACATTGCTTTTGCCCCGGTGGATGCTCCCCGATTGCTCCCGCTCATCGCTCAGCGGCATTCATTGGCTGTTTGAGGAGTGACGTAGGAAGCCTAGCCTCCTGGAGGCCGTTCTTCACAAACCAACATGGTGTAGACAGAGCCGGTGCAGTGAGAATTGTCCGAAGCGTTTTGCTGTGTTGGAGAAAAAAAAAATCGTTCTGAACACCTTCTGGATATCACAAGCGACAAGCAGCAACGAAGATTATCAACGACAGAAGGGAGTTGTGCAAACGGTAATTTTGTGATGGTTCCTGGCAGCGAAGGACACATTATGATCTCGCGAGTGTTGAGGGACCCGACGGTAGCTGGTGCGGCAAAAAAATGGCGAGTGAGCTCTCCTTGAATTACCTGTGCTATTCTTGTCAGGTAGTGCTTAGATTGAATAATGTTGGGTTGACAAACCAAACATGTGATCAATATAGGCTAATTTTACAAAACGTCAGTGAAAAGTCAGCAGAATTTCAATAATGCGTTGTTTGGACTACGTTTTTTTCTTCATAACATAACTTATTTATTTATTTATCTATTTATACATACTGTTAATCCCAGAGGGACTAAAGCAGGCGGGCAATCTAAGGCAGTGATTAAGTAGAGAGATGAGCGAGTTGGTACAAAAAAGCACTAGATAAAGTACTGCACACGACAAGCGCTTGTCGTTGTTCCCTTTCTTGTCCTCGTCATTTTTTGCGCTACAATTACGCCGAAATAAGTTCGGTAAATTGAATCAAGTCATTGTAATATTTAGAGGGCTGATTAAATATGCAACAATAGAAAATAGCACAGTTTTAGGTTGGTTCCATTTAACGGTAATAATTGTTATAGGCAGACCTAACCGGTTAAAAGATATTTTTGGTCTTGTCGGTACCCATAAACGGTAACATTTGTCCGTTTTCCATACCAATAAACGCCAGGTCAAGGTCTATCACTGCATAAAAGATATTTTGATATAATATGTAAGCTGGACTAATAAAGCTTGAATAACTGAAATCAGTGTTAATTCTTTATAAATGTAGTGCATTGAGGTAGGGCAGTATGTTTGGTACAGATGTTTAGAACGCATACACGCACTCGTACTGGTGAAAAAGTTATTTCGGTTGGATAAGTGGTATCTGGGATATTAATCTAGATGCATACTGAGCTCTTCAGGGGCTGAGGTGCTTTCAAGAAAAGAAAGAAAAGGGCGAAAGAAACTGGCGATACTGGGGACGAGGAATACAAAAAAAAAAGAATTGTTTGGCAGGACGAGTCATGCGGGGCTCGACGTTTCTGTGGAAGGAAGGGGGGGGGGGGGGGTTGAAGTTAACTCATATGTCAGCCTTACTCAAATTCCAAGACGAAGGGGACATTGTAGTGAAATAAAGAGAGAAAGCAGAAGGTACCCTTTTGAAAAAAAAAACAACTTGCCGTGTTATTTGTGCGTTGATGAAGGGAGAGATTACTATCCTGCTGCTGCATTTTTTCTCTTTTCAGTCGTGATGCCGTGGCTGTGAATGCGGTTTTTTTTTTTTGGCAGAAGACGGGAGTGCAAACAGTGCTGAGATGTAGTTTTGACCTGGGCAATAGAACAACGCTGGCCTGTGAACAGAAGAGGGGAAAAGAAAATTTCAAGGAGGAGGCACTTGCACGTCGTGACGCTACCACGTGCATCAACTTCTGTGGCCTCCGCACGTTCGTACGGACCTTTAAGTTGAGTAAACTGGTCTGCCTTTCCTATGCAGTTGGATTAGGTGGCGTAATGTTTGTGCCTTTTATTGCTTATTAATTTTGTTAAGTCGTAGTGAAACTTTCCTTATTTTGTGCTTGAAGCTGTTCGTCTTGAAATACATGCTCATGCAATAACTACTTTGAAAAATGTTCACGACGCTAAGTAGCAATACATACCAGGCAGCGCAAATAAAAAAATGTAAATTTATCCCGAAAATTATTTTCCAAAGGATATGAAGCTAGGCTTTCGTTAAAGACAGGCCGCAACCATGCAAAATGTAAGGGCCCACTTTGCTAGAAGTATGACAATGAGCACGCATGCACTAAAATGCGACTGTAATAAGCAGAAATACTATTTGATAATTAGGAAATAATTTAGAGGAACATTCCTCATGTCATCTACGAGAGTACCAAAATAAGAATATTTTAGCCAAAATAGCTTTCGAATGTTTCAGAAAATGTAGAGCTATCATTTTGGAAGTATATAGAAAACTTTGGCCAGTTTCAAACTTTGTTCACGCCAGAAGCACACCGGATTACATCGGATGTGCTTCTTGATATTGAACGCTCATTCTGTTTTTGTGTGTGTGTGTGGGGGGGGGGGTCAGTTTTAGAAGTTGTTTCTTCTCATAGACTCACAGACTATATAGGATTTACCGAGTGTCCGTGGCTTCAGTGTTGTCAATTTCTGTGCCCTCGCACGATGTGCAGCTCTCGTGTATAATTAATTTTTGCTAAATTATGTAGGAAACAATCAACTAAATCCTTCCGTCGTCAATGAATCTGATGGATGGTCCTTCGGGAATGGTGAAGAGTTCTTTTCGGTGGGCACGCTTTCTTCCTTTGTCGTGCATTGTTTTGCCAAGTATGAACTTCATTTCGAAGTGCTGTGCTTCAAACTTCAGTGCTGTTGATTTCATGGTATCTGTCGTACATTGTTTTGTTTTTGGTGGCCTTTTGCATGTTTGTTTGTTCTTGTATCCTTTTTACCAAATGCTGGGTAATCATTCAGAAACGACAGCTTATCTTGAATAAATCAAAGAATAAGAATTCAAGTGTTTTCTTAAATTTCATCTACTAGAGCTCGCTGGAAAAGAATACACAGTAATTATGCAGTGCTTGCATGGGAATAGGGGCTTGCTTCATATAATCAATGAATGAAACAAACAGCATACAATAAATAAACAGCGGAGCAAACACTTCAAAAAGTACTGATCCATTTCACTGAAATTTTGTCCTGACGAAGTAAGTACATTCGTAAAATACTCCGGAGGTACCACACAAAAGCTCCGGATAGCGGGAGTCAAAAACCCGCGAAAAACGCTCCAGAGGTGCCACGTAATCACTCCAGCCAGCTGGAGGGAAATGCCAGTAACAAGTACTTCGGTGGCGCCACGCAATTCCTCCGGATGTCCGGAGCCAAAATTGCTCCGAATAGGGGGGACGCTAGAGGACAAGTGTTTTACTCCGACCTCGGAGTAATTTTACTGTGTACCCACTTATTCCCACTCAGAGACGTTAGAAATGGTCCAATGAAATCGAGGCCGATACGGCAGAACGGGTCTGTGGGAATGTCGATAGGCTGATGTGGACCAGGTGGCACCAAGGAAGGATGCTTGGTGCGCTGGCAGGACTCACAAGATGCAACGTATCGGCGCACATAGCGGTAAAAGCCGAAACATAAGAATCGACGCCGTACGCGGTGATACGTGCGGACTGCTCCGAGATGTCCAGCGGTTGAGGCATTATGTTGTTCGAGCACAGTGGAACGGAGCGTTGCAGGAACTATACCAGAAGAAGCTCAGGGCCTTCGGTGCTTGTGTTGCACCGATAGAGAATTCCGTCACGAAGCGTGAATAGGCAAGGGAGGGATCGGAGTTGTGAGAGTCTAGGCGGCGTATGATGGACCGCAAATTCGCATCACTGAGTTGTTCACTACGTATGTCCGTGAAATCAGAAATAGCAAAAACACAGGCATCAGAATCGTGCGCTGACAGAACAGGGGGATCGATGGGATGGCGAGATAGACAGTCGGTATCCTGGTGCATTCGGCCGGACCCGTCAAAGGATCAAAATGATCAAACTATTATTATTATTATTATTATTATTATTATTATTATTATTATTATTATTATTATTATTATTATTATTATTATTATTATTATTATTAATCAGCTCAAATATATGCTTAGCCACACTATTGTCTCTCTTACTACTCAGAAGTTACACTAGATACTAGGCCGTCTGGTGCATCCATTTTGCACCGACATAGCTTTCTAAACAAAAACATCTCTATACATGCCGACACTCGCACAAACAAGTGACATCAGCCAATATCGAGTAGCAATAGCACCCACGGCAGCGCGAGAAGGATGAAAGAGAAAGCGTAGCTTGAAAAGCAAGCAAAGACCGCACCGTTCATACGCCCTGCACGCGCACACAGCGCCTGCACACATCCCAGTGAAAACTCGTGCGTCCCTGAAGCGGGTTGCACCACATATATATTGTGCTACGCACATACATGATATAGTTACGCGAGAAAAATCGTGGGCAGCTCTACTATAGGCGAATGCTGGGGAGGTGCGATGAGCGCCCTGTTCCCGTGTTTCTCTTTTCGCAGCATTTCTTTGCGCCCGCACTTCGGGACCGGTTCGGTACCGGCGTTTCACTAGTGCTATTCTGACTGCCGCCTTGGGATTTTCCTTACGCTGTTACCATTTCTCTACTGCACCCTGTTTTCCCAAAGTAGGGTTGAGCGATTCGACGTAGTCGTTCTTAGACCTGACGGCGAGATCCGCTCTTCTTCGGCAACTGCCATTCTGCTGTCTGCCATACGTGCTATCTGCCATGCGAGCCTCCTCAGCGGCTTCTGTGGTGGAAAAAACCATCGGCCAGCCGGCCTATTCCTATTGGCTGCTGCGTCAGAGCACCCTTAACGTGTAAACTCTAAGAAACTTTGTATTGATGTGACGGTGGCACCCTCTCTCGGCTGAGAGGCGAAGCTCAGTGGCTGTTTCACGCTTTGAACTGCGTGACCACGAATGGACGCCTTCAGCCTTTGGCCTATAAATGCATTGTAGTTAAAGGAAAAGACGACTACACGCGAAATTCGAGATACATGACAGGGAAAAAGTGTATATTCGCTTAATCACAGTGTAATGGCATTCACATGCCGACAATGCTAACCGTGACAACTAGCCGACCGAACATATTAATACGCGAACTTTCAACTGCAGCGTTTCACGAACATCGCATACACGAAGAAAAAAGAAGCGGCACAATAGGTGACATCTATAGTACACGTCTATGGAAGTACTCATACATTTGTTCGGTCAATACAGTTTAATCAATGCCGAGGTGTTGCTGTAGCATCCAACGTACGATGTTATTTATTAAAGCCTTGGGCCCTGCAGTTTCCGCCTTTCAAAATTGCGCTACATAGCGTATCTGCGATTGACTAACCAACAAAAAACTTCCCCAGCCGGCGATCCATAGTCCCTAGAGCGCAGCGAGCGACCCCAAGGGATCGATTGGAAATCAATTCTAATATTTACAGCTGCCTTATGTGATATTGCTAATAGATTGTCCAGTTTTTGCCATTTCTAGTACTGCTTTTGTTGACCCTTAACATTTCCTAGAGCGTAATTTTTTCCACTGCACATACGAGGAGTCCCATAGGCACCCGGCTTCTTCGGCAGCGGTTAATGGCCGAGGACTTGTTTAATGGATCGCCTTAACGAAGCCTTGACTTCACATTCTTCACAAATTGAACGTAATTTCAGGTTACGTGCAGCGGAATGCCTGGCTTTGCAAAGCATTTTGGACACATAAAAACACTGTACAATAACACCTCTGTTCATATCCTCTATGTTTTACATGATAGTAGGTCCTATGTGGGCAGTAAAAATGGCATGGAAAAAGAGACCTCAAAGTATTGTTAGCTGGTTGCTAAATGCTCAAAATGATTTGCTAACATCAGTGTTTCAATACCAGAGAGCAGGCTGTCTATCTAGCCGAGATGTAGCCTCTTGAACTAGAATACCCCTCGGTAATCGAAACGAATTTCACCTGCTTGCAAGAAATCAACGCTGTGTATTTCGGAGAAGCATCTTTACACTGGCGGGGTTAAACATGGCAGACGTATGATAGCGAATGTTTTGTCACAAATGCTGCGTTTAAGGGGCGTTTCGCTGCTATTCCAGAGCTGCCAACCAATTTGTGGAAAATACCCAACGCCACAGCCTAAAGTACCTTGCTTTACTTTACACTGTATTTTTGTTACCCCACATTTTACTCTATACTTAAAAAACAGCAGTGTAATAATAGGTACATAGTTCATCGTACGACATGCAGACGTGTGAGGTCATTGAAGTCAGTAACAATTTTGAACATAGGCTTGAAAATTAGTTTCGAAAAGAGACTAAAAAATATGAAATACCGATGAGAAGAGAAAGCACCCCGGTATTTGTATGGGAGGAGCATTAACTAACAGTCGAGAAAACGAACTAAGAGGCTCAGTTGTATTGATCTCCGCCTTCGAAATATTTCTTTACCTAGCGTAATTTTGCACTGCTTTCAGGATCGGAGTCATTACGAGCTTTCTGCACGTGATACTTCTCCGGGATCGGCTCACCATGACCAAGTGACGATGTCTTGTTATGACATCATGACTAGACATCATGTTATGCGAAGTCGCAGTGACAACACTACGACTTCACGATGGCATCACAAATTCTGGCATTCTGTAACGTCAACATGACGTCATAGGGTGACTAAGTATGTCGTCAGGATTTTTCGCATCACTCGCGTTAGCGCGTACGGTTAGTTCTCGTGTTGGATGACGCATCTGAGAGTTTGGCCTTTATGATTGAAACTGATCACGATGGCGCAATTGATTGATTTGTGGGGTTTAACGTCCCAAAACCACCATATGATTATGAGAGACGCCGTAGTGGAGGGCTCCGGAAATTTTGACCACCTGGGGTTCTTTAACGTGCACCTAAATCTGAGCACACGGGCCTACAACATTTCCGCCTCCATCGGAAATGCAGCCGCCGCAGCCGGGTTTCGAACCCGCGACCTCCGGGTTAGCAGTCGAGTACCTTAGCCACTAGACCACCGCGGCGGGGCACGATGGCACAATTCAGAAGCTCCTCCAAGCAACGAACGAATGGTAGACGGTGGAGAGGAAAAACAAAAACCGCTCTACGTATTATTTGTGGTATTTGCCTTATGCTGGTGATGTGTGTATTGCAACACTTCCCATTTTTATGAAAGAACAATTTATATCTATTTAGAAATGTCACCTTCAGGAATTTTGCGTCAACCGTCTGTAATTTTGGCTGATCGATGACCAGAAAAAGGTAGAAATTATCCAGGCCTGGAAAGAAAATCGTATTAACACCTACTACCGTACGCTGTCTGAAAAATTCTGAAAATTACCTACAAGTAGGGCAATTACCCTGCGGTTGGTAACCCTGTGAACTTATTTTCGCAGACGTTGTGTTGCCCTTTGAAAAAACAGTGCCACTTTGAAACAGATGAAGAAGGAAAGAAAAAAAAACCCGAGTGCTAAAAAAAAAGCTACCGCGAATAAATCTTCATATGTTCACGGTGCACCTCTTACCTTAGACGAACAATAATGAAATATATCCTCCATTAAAGATCATCTGATCAGGCACAGTTTGTATATGTCATAAACATAATAAGAGAAGTGTTTTAACTCCTAGAGTTCACGTTTCACAACCGTATGCGTGAGTCCATGACATCCAGAATGTTCCTGGCCAAACAAGCTTCATTTCTGCCCGCATTGTGCGCCTAATCCGTTCTTTGCTTAATGTGCGTTGCGTTTTCATCACAATATATCGTCCAGACAGTCAGCACAGCAAGCGAGCTTCATTTTGTAGCCGGGGGTGTGTTTTTGATTATCGTCGTTTTCTCAAGGTTCCAACTTTGGCGTTAAGGTTCATCTGTAACACCTTCTTCTTCAAATAATATTGTGGTTTGAAGGCTTTTAATGCGACTGCGAAAACGAGGCAAGTAGTTGATCGCACTTCAGTCGGAAGGGCCATCATACGTGCGCTCATCAGAGTTAGCCGAAGATACGAACGTGAAGAAAAGAATAAATGCTTCATTCACAAAGAGCGTTTCGCAATGGTCGCAGATCTAGCCACACTCGGCCAGTAGATTGAAAAAAAAAAAAAAAACTACCGAACTCAGCCACGTCGCAGAAAGAGGCTATAATGCTGAAAGAGCGGAAAAACTAGAATGAGTCTCTTATTTCCTTAGGGCGTGTATGCGGCGGGGCGCTAGAAGTAATAAAGAAAAAAAAACTGAGCCCTTACTGCGATAGCGCTGAAAAGAAAAGACAAGCGAGAGCCACAGTGCGCGATATCAAAACAGAAAGGCACGACGAAGGTCACACACATACATACGGCCCGGTAACGCGAAAGAGAAATGATGAAAACGGCGGCGCGCGACACGCTGAAAGTGAAAGCAAAAAAAACTGCTGTGTGTCCCTTATCGTCGGCTCACAGACGGCGCTATAGTGACGTCACAGCTGGTAATTACCCCCAGGTGACCAGTCCGGACTGTCGTGTATAGCGACTCGCCCACGCGGCGTCGCGATAAGGCACCGGAAACGCGACGGTTCCACTCTCGGCGCGCCACACAGCGGCTATGCGCGGCCTGGAGCGAGAACCGGCGCGCTCAGTCAGACAGCCGCGTCAGGGACCGAACGCCATGCGCATAATTAGCGACAGGCCCCACCATGCCGTCAAGCACCGCTCACGGGCACGTCTTTCGGCTGTGCATGCAAATGGCGTCAAACGGACAGACATAGGTCCGCGGAATGCCACCGAGCTCATTACCGCCACCGGGAGCTCGTGCCGCGGCGACGCGACTATGCGCGGCCTCCCGGTCCAGTAGTCGGACGAGAAGCGACCTCCCGGACGCCTCCTCGCAGGGGACAGCTCGTTTCGTATGACGGGGGCGAAACGACCGACGCCAGAGTAGGATTACGACCTACCCCCCACAGAACTCGGGCCACGCGGGGCTTCCCTTTCGTTTCGCTGCACAGCCGAGATGCAGAAGGAGTGACAGCGCGTCAGCCATTCTCCACCTAAGCGAGACAGTGTTGCCGGCGGTAGTGTCTCGCGGCTTTACTCATGTCCAACTTTTGCGCGCCTCTGGCATCCTTTATAGATAGCTGCGAGCACGTGTGATGGCGCCAACACGAGTTATCAGAAAGCAGAGCCGAGCATACAGTAATGTTGCACGACAATATAACGTTAGGAGGAAAAAAAAACTAAATATGGCATCCCGAGAGGAGAAGTTTGACCCCATTACAGTAGATCTCAGCTAGGTGTCTTGTTTTGTGAAAATTTATTTAATTTCACGTTCTTATAATGCAGCTGAATAAAATAATCACGACATTGCAGCGACGTTAAAGGCAGTTACTATGGGCAAAAATGATGAAAAGTGAAATTATCTGCTACAGTACACAAAATACAGTATAGAATACAGCAAACAGTCGTTTGGTACCTGTGTGAAAACGGTCGTTTGGTATCTGTGTGGTGGTGAGTGCCGCTTTTGCGACGAATGCAACAGCGAAGGACTTGTATTTGAATGGCCGCTAATTGAACAAAATATACTGAAATAATTTTGGAAGTAAAGACAGATCGCATAAATATTACTGCCACACTATATAATCAACCTAACTTCAATAGAATTCGAGCTAGCGTAACTCAACAAAGCACTGGCATAACGAAACGAGGCCACTACAGCGAGCAAAACGAGCTTCAAGCCATCTTTCGTTCCAAGGGGCACTGCGCAATTAGAACACAGCGTACATGAAGGTATGAGCTACCTGCTGCTCGATGTCAAGACGTGGCACGTGCGACCACGCTCGGCCGCTCAAGGTAAGCGGTTCCTGCCAGACCCACTAAGGCTTACCCCTCCCCTCCCAACCTGCCAGTCCTTGATAACTACGTATGTGCCCTTATGTGCCACGTGATCCCCTATGTGCTATATATTCCCAGACTCGCGGCGATTGTCGACTACCCTCGCATGCTTTCACTCACACATAAAAACTTGCAATGCGCGGGGCATCATTCTCCTTGGTTGTTATGCCCCACTGCGGTGGTCTAGTGGCTAAGGTACTCGACTGCTAACCCGGAGGTCGCGGGTTCGATTCCCGGCTGCGGCGGCTGCATTTCCGATGGAGGCGGAAATGTTGTAGGCCCTTGTACTCAGATTTGGGCGCACGTTAAAGAACCCCAGGTGGTCGAAATTTCCGGAGCCCTCCACTACGGCGTCTCTCATAATCAAATGGTGGTTTTGGGACGTTAAACCCCACAAATCAATCAATCAACCTTGGTTTTTATACAGCGCATCGCAGCGGCGACCACGGCCAAGATGAAGCTAGACTGTTCATATGATTGCCATTGATATAAAAAAGGTCCAAGTGAGTATCTTGTTCTCCCACTCACCGAAAGAAGTCCCCCAGGCTATTTTGCGAGAGTGTTGATATATAGATATTAGATTCTTACTGTAAATATATAGCGATACTTACACTTAGTAGGGAACAGAAAGCGGGTGAAATTGGGGCGCTGAAAGCGAGATTAGGTCCATCGAACTCGTCCCTAAGCAAAGAAACTTTGCGACAGGTTAAATGCCTCCCCAGTCTCTGGGTCGTAAATGTTTTCCGAGTCCAGACAGTTCCGATCAGTGTACGGCTCGAAAGCACCGGAGTAATGTCCACCGGCGCGGAAGTCGCCTCCGCAGTCGGTGACGAAATGAGCGTGCGCCCAGGGATCGGACAGCGCTACAAAAGCAGCGCAGGGCATGTCCCCTAGACGAACTAAACAAACAGATAAACAAGCGAAGCAATACAGCCGCTCGAAAATCCCATTTCCCGGGGTCAACACAAAAGCGGGTATTTACGTGGCCGTATGAGATGTGGTGCGCCCCCTAGCTTCAAAAGACGGCGGCAGCTCCCTGTTTTCTCTGCACTTCGTGTCTTCCTTCTTTCTTATTCATATGCCACGGTAATGTTGGGTAGCACTGTTATTATTATTATTTATTATTATTATTATTATTATTATTATTATTATTATTATTATTATTATTATTATTATTATTATTATTATTATTATTATTATTATTATTATTATTATTATCATCATCATCATCATCATCAACCCCCGTCACTTTATTTCTTTCCTCGAATCGACACAACGAATAGGCAACGCAGCGAAACGGCGGCAATTGCCCTAAAGCGGGTTTTTCCGCATCACGACACACCTGACAGGAAAGCAAGCGTCGCAAAGAGAGAGCAACTTCAGGCGCCGGCCTGGTGTGCTCGCTGAGGCAGGAGCGAGAAAGGAAAAAAAAAGTGGACTTACACGGAGGAGAGTGCGGGATCCGTCACGCGTGCTAGAGAAACAAGGAGCATGGCGTTCTTACCGTGACGTTATAGAAGGAGGGCGTGTCTTGGACACGTATTGCGAAGGATTTCGTCACGTACGCCACTGTGTCATGCGTAGAAAGTTTAAACGAAGTAAGAAAATGTTATATATATATATATATATATATATATATATATATATATATATATATATATATATATATATATATACAGATAGATAGATAGAGAGAGAGAGAGAGAGAGAGAGAGAGAGAGAGATGTGGTTTATCGCCTAGCTTGCTACTCTAGGTGTCGGGCGATTAGTATGGAACAGGAGTCGATGCGGAGGACTGAGTTGTATGAAGATGATACGGCGGGGACGGCCCGGCAAATGGGGGGGGGGGGGGGGGGTTGGGTGTGCTTTGCAGGCAAACAGTAAAAATCCCGTTCATTGACAATAATGATGGTGTATAAAACTGGCTAGAAGGCTCTCTCTCTCTTCAGCGCGCATGTCACAAGCTTGCAACTTATAAACATCGGTTGCAAGAATTATAAAGATTCTTTGGATACAACTTTTGGTTCGGCACACACTTTGTTAACTTACAGATATCTACATTAAGACAGCTGACTGGGTGAATGAGATCACGGAGGTGTTCTTCGGTTAGATAGCGGGTGTTATTGTGACGAAGCCGCACAATATATATGGCCTCCGGGGCCACAGGTTGCCGACCCCTGGTACACAACATACAGTGAGCCAATAAGCGCGCAAATAACGCGTGCAGTCATTATAGCATTATTTTGAAACGTGCTGTGAAGGTCAACGTTATTGTGTTCAAAGGACACACATTGCGCAAGTGGTGCTTCACACCGAGACGTTGCAGCAGCTCCAACTCGAGCCTAGTTGTAAAAAAGGAGTAAGCGTAACCTCTTAATGGTTATTAATAAAGCAGAGAAGGGTGTCAGGGAGCCCAAGTTTGCGCACGATGAGGTTGCCCCGCACTTCGCGGCTACTCCCACCTAGGGGCCGGCTGATCCAGCCTAACGGCCCTGTCACGGGCGCACTGAAAAGCCAGAATTTTGTCTTGAAGGTTTGGGCTGCTCTGAAGCTCATGCCACCCAGCCTTGCTGTGAATCGGCAGAGAGGCGCACACTCCGAAAGCACGTGCATTAATGCAGCGGTCTGCCCGCAAGCGGTGCAGGTGGCGTCTGCGAATTTGTGTGGAGAAGTTCATTTAAATATGCTAACGACACTAACCATCCACATTTAGGAACTGCGTGCTTAGTGCGTGCTTGTTTGACCACCCACGCGAGCGAGCGTCTTTAAAAAAAAAACTTGTAAACAATAGTGGTCACTCATAGGTCAGGTCATGCTGCAGCTGCATCGACTATAGGGCCACTATCTGTTCGCTATCGGCCTCGGCAGTACCGACGCTCTGCCACAGTACACGGTTTGCACTGACAGCACTTTGCTCAAAATCGACTCACCATCTTCCGCTCCGGAGCTGGAAACAGCCGAACGCCAACTCCACATGAGATTAAAACACCGTAATCCACAAATATACGAGCTGTCAGAATTTAGTGGAAGCACGAGCTAGGGCTGTTTGTTCGGGCTGTTTGTTCGGGGTGCGCCGCGGCGGGGCGGGCGCACGACTTTAATCTTCTTAGTCGCCTTCCGTTTTTGGTGCCTGCGTGCAGGAGGAATCCACTTTCCAGCACAGCACAACGAGTGCCCGTGAGGAGTGGAGCAAATATCTTATCGGCCAGGGCTCCACAAGGGACGTTCGATAAAGAATGGCAGATCTGACAAATGACCGCGATCGCCTCAAAGAACAGACGAGGGACTTGCTATAAAATCCAGGAGCTCCGTTGCAACAGCCGAGTGGTAAAGCTCGAAAAAAAAAAACAATCAAGAGTGTCCGTTTGAGTGCCTTGGTAGTGCCTTGCGCAAGTGGTGTTTTGCAATACTGCGTTTATTTCCACCCTTCCCTTGTAGCTAAGCGACGCGTCATGTGACCGATAGAAGCACTAACCAGGGTGCACTGGAGTCCTAGCTGTGTTTTTGGCCAATTATTTACAAAGGGCAATATTCGAGAAAGAGAGAAAATAAAATGCGCTTAATTTTGTGAAGTCACGCATTACCACGAGTGATGCAAAAGGTGCTTTACAGTAGAAAAACTACGGAATAATTTTAAACTTATACAAAATATTCTAGCCTAAATATAATAAATAAACCTTGTTCATTCTGAAAATAAACGGAGTCTGATAGATGGCTCCAAATGCTTTTTTTTTCTTCAAGAAGCTGCTCACGCAACGCATCTTAGAGTGAATCGGCGGCGAGTGCAACCACTAAGACTGACCTGAGCTGAAGTAGGTGACGAATTGATCCGTGAGTAAGCGCCAGAGGTCGAAGAATCACCGATTTCAAAGCAGTATGAGAAGCACGACACGTTCGTGCCACACACCTGCGGAGCTTTTTCATCTGTTGTGCGAACAAGAGCGCGCCGTCGGCGGGTAAGATTTGCTTATGTTTGCCTGTGCAAGTTCTCGTAACACAATGCTCATCAGCTTAGTTAGTAAATCGCATTTACTGCAGTTCATTCGGCCAATAAGAGCGCGAAATTCGTGTACTTGTATAACGATTTTCTCCAGCTACTAGATAATGCTTCACATTTCGGGCGAATTTGTGACTGCATTGTTTAAAAGTAATTTTTTAGCTCAAGCTGCACTGCCCTATTGAAGTGCTTGAACAACTGACCTTTTACCGTTACGCTTACGTTGTGCAAGTCACCAAAATATACACGTTGTGAACGACCACCTTAGCTACTTATTTCTGACTTTATGTGGGACTGCAAGAAGTCTGATTTCACTTCCACACTTGCGTTAGAAGGTCGTCTGTCACAATTTTTATTCTCACCACTGTTTTTTTCTTTATTTACTTCCGTTAACTCGACATTAACTTATAGTGAAGCCCGCCACTCCGTTTCTCCGATAGAAAAAAAGGACGCTTTACAGAAGCGCGGCCTCCGCACTGGCGAATAACCGTGGAGCTGGAGCGCACCACCAAACAATATAATTTCAACGCAGTCACATCAGCACAATCATCACAGTGGTCTGCTCTTCAAATTCCGCATAGAAATGCGTGCATAAAGACTGTAAGCACCGATATTGTCAAAAGCAGCACCTCAACACAGTGTCTGGTTATAAAAAACAAAATCACAAGCACAGAAACCTCCCCAGTGCTCAGTACGCATACGAGAACAATGAATCAAGATGCACTACTTACTTAAAATTCTTGTTCACAAAGAGGAATAAAGTAACTTGCCTATCAACAAAAAATAAACACCAAAGGCCCATGTGCTCAGATTTGTGTGCACGTTAAAGAACCCCAGGTGGTCGAAATTTTCGGAGCCCTCCACTACGGCGTCAGTCATAATCATATGGTGGTTTTGGAACGTTAAACTCTACATATCAATCAAATCAATCAATCAAAAAATAAAGACAAAAGAGAAAACTTCCGACATGAAAGTTTCTTTTAGAAATTTCTTGTCAGTTCGTGCATTCGGCCACTTATTTGCTTTTCAAACGAGTACCCGCGGCGCCACAACACATTCGTCGAAAATACGCTCACGTGTATATGCGTGTGAATCAGCAACTCTGAAGAGACCACTCTTCTGGACTTTAATCTTCTTGCACATAATTTTTTATTTGTTTCGCTCAGCCATCTTTGAAGAAAGTAAGTGCGCGCGCCCCGAAAGCACTGTCTAACAAGTGCGCAGGGTATCTCTCGTATCACGAGAACTCTATTTAGAGATTTAAGGCACCCGAACCACGACATAGGCGAACAAATCTCACAGATGATTAAGCTAGCCAAATTACAAGAGCACCTAAATGCTGTATTTAAAAAGTCACAGCTTTGCCGCAAAGGCAAAGCAATAAACACGATAGCAACAAATTGGAAGGCCACGCGCAGAATGGCAAGCAACTCGAAACGTGCCCCACGTTTCTCATGCGCAAATTACGTACGAGGTAAACTCACAGGCACAGATGAACGCGAAAAGCGTCTCAGTTGTTACTTTTTGCAAACGGAGGCTGTGCAACAATTGCAGTGACCTTTGCACGCCTGGTAAATACAACAGAATCGCTCCGATGAAACCCAAAGGCTAGCCAAGACGCACGATTCTCCCCACTGCATGATAAGGGCACGTGATCGAGCGTATTATACCCCCTTATTCTCTACGCGGGCCAAAGTACGCGTGAGAAATGAGAGCCGCCACACGCTCACTGCGCCATCTTGCTGATAATGGTGAAAACACGATAGCCCCCCCCCCCCCTCCCGAGATGCCCGTCGACAGGGGTAAGTGGTAGATATGAATAGCTTGCCGCTTGAACGTTGACCGAGGTACCTCTCGCTGACTCAGTGGTTAACGCCTCCCAATCGCAACGCAGAGGTACCACGTTCGATTCCGCGCGCCGAAGTCCTTTTCTTCTGAGATATTTTAATTTCTTGCGTTTTAATATTTATAGATACGTATACATACACGGTGTATGACATTGCCGTCGACGCCGGTGGCGAAATTCTGCCGAGAGTGTCCATATAACTGCTATCAAAATAAAAGAGAGAAAGAGAGAATAACTGTTGTGTTCAGGTGTAGTGCAGTAAGTACGGCCTAACTTTAAACAAATGAAAGTAGTCTAAAGATCACCCTCTTTGTCGACGAGATCAGAAATCGCACCTTTCGAATTCTTCTCCATTTGCGCCACATTAACTACGCTACAGTTTAAGGGGCCCTGCAACACGTTTTCGGCATAGGCAGAAGACACTACCGACCAGTATAGTCGAGGCTTCTGAGAATACGCGAGCCAAACACTATAGTAAAGCACACTGCCTGGAATTCAACATTAATTCTAAAAGTCAGCAAGAAATCGCTCCCTCTCCTCTCGCAAAATGATACCGTAAATCTGAAGGAAGGCGCAATGAAACACAAAGTCCACGGCCATTGGCTCACTTCTTAATCGCGACCTGCACATTTACCGCGGCCACCGCAGGATGTAGGGACGTTCGCTAGCGATCACACTGAAAATGAGACGCAAGTTTGAACGTGGTATCATCTCCAACCAGGCGCTACGTATCTTGCGCAGCGGAGACCAGAGTGCCCTGAAGCACCACACTGTCGTCTGGTTCCCCACCCATATCGGCCACGATGCAGAACGCGCACTTACCGACCACGCCACCACAGAGCAACCTCATCTCGCTGAGCTAGAGACAAATTCATCATCATCATCAGCCTGACCACGTCCATTGCAGGACAAAGGCCTCTCCCATGTTCCGCCAGTTAACCCGGTAGAGACCAATTGGGATGCACCAATTAATTACGTACAACGACATCAGAAAACACTTTTACCTCGAACGCCACATTTTTCCACCCCCACACCCGAAACTTAACAGACCGCAGGCATTAACCCTACGCCTATTACAGACACACACGTTCCCAAACCTTGCCACGCTTCACGTTTATTATCCTCATGCATACCCCAGCGACACATGCCCATCATGTG
The DNA here is from genome assembly GCF_043290135.1 of Rhipicephalus microplus. Lineage (NCBI taxonomy): Eukaryota > Metazoa > Arthropoda > Arachnida > Ixodida > Ixodidae > Rhipicephalus > Rhipicephalus microplus. The sequence goes on along the minus strand of NC_134710.1, from coordinate 169,448,325 downwards.
GACACACAGCGACACTCGCACTCATGCTCTGGGAGTGTAGAACTCCTCCCGACTCTACCTCAAGCAAGTGGGAGAGATCCCTCAGGAGCTCACTTCTCGCCGACCAGCGATGGGTCGTCCAGCAGGCCCACGAAGCGGTCGCCAGGTACTCCTTGTCGGTCCCTTCGTGGGAGACGCCCGCTACGCGCTAAGCGCGTCCTGCAGGACTGAAATACGGTTTTATTGCAATAGCAACTATATATTGACACTCTCCACTGGATTTTGCCGCCCGCGTTGACGTTGCCATCACCCACCGTATATGAATACGTATCTTTACATATGAAAATGCAAGAAAGGAAAAAAAAATGCTGGAAAAGACTCTGCATGGCGCACGAAATCGAACGCGGAACCTCCGAGAGAAACTGCGAGTCATGAATGCGAGGCGTTAACCATCGATATAACGAGCAGCACGTCCTTCAACGTTTAAACGGTAAGCTATTTATATCTACCAATTATCGCTGGTAATTGGCATCTAAGGGGGGGGGGGGACTGTTATGTTTTCAGCATTACCAGCAAGATGGTGCAATGAGCGCGCGGCGGCGCGCGTCTCCGGGGGAACTATCGCGTTTTCAGCATTACAACGAAGATTACGCAATGAGCACGCGTTCTCATCTCACACGCGTACTTTGACTCTCAGAGTGGAAAAAGTGGACGTTCGATCGCGCACCCTTATCTCGCGGTGGGGACGATCGTACATCTGGGCTGGCGTTGGGCTTTCTCTAGAACATTTCTGTTGTAGTTACCGGGCACACAAAGCTCACTGCATTTGTTGCACAGTCTCTGTTTGTGAAAATGGTGCGCAAATCAGACAGAGCGAAGTAACAACTGGGACGCTAATTTGCGTTCATCTGTACCTGCGAGTACGTTTCATGCGTCATTTGTGCGTGAGAAAGATGGGGAACGTTTTGATCTGCTTGCCAATGTGCGCGTGACCATCCAATTTGTTGCTATCGAGTTCATTCTTTCGCCTTTGCGGCTAAGGTGTGAGTTTTGTTCATTTTTCGTTCCATCCGAAAAAAAAGGAAAAAAAGTGTTCAAGGAGATGACGTGCGCTAACAAAAAAACGTAGCTTCTTGCACCCTTGTCATCGCCCCCATCCTCCTCCACCCTATGGATTCATGCGCTCGCTGGTAGGAAAGGTTAAAGAAAGCGTTTAATGCGCGCGACTAACCCGTTAAACTTCGCTCATAAATAAGTGATTCTAAATGTTTTATTTGGAGTCTATTCTACTAAAGATTGAAACAGAAATATAATCCGCAACAAGAGCACCTTACTAAGAGGGCAGGTAGATGCTGTCAGAACCACTTGAGTAAATTCGACCCCCTAGTATACAACATAGCACAGAAGTGTGCGGCTAAGTACAAACTCATAAGAGAAGAGGAGGCTTATTAATATGGTTAAAAATATTACATTGGAGGCATACAAAAGGGTTATAGTGACATCACCTCTTTATACAAACGGTAATTGTGGTTCCTTTGGTTGATTTGATTCGATTGATATGTGGCGTTTGACGTCCCAAAACCACCATATGATTATGAGAGACGCCGTAGTGGAGGGCTCCGGAAATTTCGACCACCTGGGGTTCTTTAACTTGCACCTAAATCTGAGTACACGGGCCTACAACATTTCCGCCTCCACCAGAAATGCAGCCGCCACAGCCGGAATTTGAACCCGCGACCTGCGGGTCAGCAGCCGAGTACCTTAGCCACTAGACCACCGCGGTGGGGCTGTGGTTCCTTTGGTGATACACTAGATAGGTAATGTCACGTTCCTTAGTTGTGTGGTTTAGAAAGTGTAGGCTGTCAAAATTGTATCTTTTAATTAACATAACTTGTTCGGCATTTCTATTTACACCATATAGGTATATAGGTCACAGGTTCGGATGCTGCCGGTGACAAGTTTTCTTTTTATCTACTTTTTTTTCAGATTGACATTACGATTACTTCTAATAACATCCCTTATGCTTTTCTTGGCATCAATGTCTGTTACTGCTCATCTTTGTTGCGTTTAACTAAGAAAACGGGCCAAAAAGTTTACACTTCTTCGCTACGCTTCATACATGTACGATATGTGCCGAACTTGTATAGACGATTTAGTTTGTAATCATGTGTTGATGCAGCTTGTGCGGAGCATTGTTAATAATTCCGATGTGTGGTAACAATATTGTATTGTATAGGCTAGACGCAAAGTTTTCTTTTGCAAGACAGTAAGTTCGCTAATGTTTGCAGTTTTCGTAGTAGACCATACATGAGACGCATAATTTAATAAAGAAAAAGCAACGAGATATATATGATTATGCTAACAGAAAAGGCACAATAGTTGCAGCGTTGGCGGTAACGCGCTACTAGTAACGCCATTACCGGTAACGCATTACTTTTTTGGGTAATTTAATAACGTCCTTACGTTACAACTTGTAAGTGCTATATTTCCAGAGCTCACCCGGACAAATTCTTTTTTCGCAGCGTCGGACAGCTGTCTGCCTGCCAGGCTTTGATACAGAAAGCGTGGGTATCATCGCTTTTTTTTTTTTGGAAGTTGAAAATAGAAATTCTCAAAACGCACCAACTTCATGAGGAAAGTTATGGGCCATCGCCACGCAAAGCTTGAAGAAAGCTGTGGAATGCGCAATGAGAAAATGTACGAACATTCTTTTCGTGGAAGTGGATTGTAGCAAGTGGAGTGCTGGCCCTTGTGACTTTCCGTGCCTATAAGACCGGCTGCCCAAAGGGAAAGTGCATGGGCTGGTTTACTCCCTTCCACGTGCTGATGTCACGCTTCGTACGTTGAAAAAGCAAAGAACTTCGACAGCCTGCGGAAACATAAAACCGACGTTTGCGAGCCCGGGCCAAGAATATCGAACATATTCTCCACCGAGGGCTAATTTCATCACCAGTCGTCCTCGAAAGTTCGTAACAATGTAACACACAAATATGACTGTTACAACGAATACATCTTACGTATGAAATATATGCACAACAAAGAGTGAATGCACATTATTTGAAACTTCTGTTTTAGCCCTCAGAGTGAAAAGAGCCCGTCTGGAACTTTCAGACCAAAGAAAACTATTTTTGAAATATGTCTAAATATGGGAGATAATATTATGATTCTTGCTACGAAATAGAAGCGGACCAAGGGACATCTGGTGTCCCAAGCGTGCAAATCCCCCCCCCCCCGCCCCTCTTGAAGGTGAGAGTTCGTGATGCTTTCTTTGTGAATATTAAGGGTGATTAAATCTGGTGTTTCGTGTAATGTCAAATTGAGAAAAAAATGACAGCATATCAACGGGGTGAATGATGGAGAAAAGGGCGAAGCTATGTCCACACGCCGCTGCCGCGACACATCGGCCTCCCGTTGTCGTACTGCAGGGTCCTCGCGGCACCACCGCGCAGCTTCGCGGCGCGCTTCTGCCTCGCGCGCCCGCCCGTCGGGGTCCCTTCTTCGATTGCGAGCCGCCGCCACCTTGCGCGCACGCCGCTCAGCAGCCTTGTCCATCCTCTGCCGCCGAGCTTCTGAATGTGCGCGCGAGCGCCAAACGGCACTTTTATATAGAGCACCCCATGGCGTACAGCACCGCCGAAGAACACGCGAGCGTAGTCGCGCGATCATCTCTCTCTCCTTCCGTACATTTAAAGCCAATCCTTCCTTTCTACAAGTAACGCCCTAGAGTGTCGTACTATTTGCATTTTTCAGCGTATAGTACTAGTACCGCTCTCTATGGCCTGTTCAAGAATTAACGAGGGGTGGTTACCCACTATGGGGACGCACAAGCCATAAGGAACTTCGCCCCTAAAATGGCTTCACTATGTTCAACTGAATCACAAGCCATCACATGTAATTACAAGCGACTTTAAATCACTATAACACTGCTAAGGTCAGGTACATTTGCACAAATAATACTTGTTAAAGGACCATATTGAATGTAATCCTTGTTTAAGTTAGACGTTTTGTGCGAAACATAAGTATCCGATATAAAAAAACCTTATTGTTGGTTCCTGTAGTAAATTCTTATTGATTAAAATTCATGATTGTGTAGTAACGGCAGAGGTAACATCCATTATTTTTATTCTATAACGGTAACGCGTTACCTTTTTTTGTAAGTAACGTAAGACATTGCATTCGTTTTTGTTGGAGTAACGAGTAACGTAACTAGTTATTCTTCTACGGTAACGGATACAACACTGAGTAGTAATGATAGCAGCGCATAACGGCGATTGTCCTAAGATTGTTTACTGATAACATGGTAGACGTGATCATTTTATGTCATGAAATCAAGTGTAAATTTAAGGTCTAGTTTTTCTCTGCAAAACAAAATTAACACACAATTATGCCTGAGAAAGTATCGGGGGTGTTGTTAAAAGTATATTGATGTAAATGAAAAGAAAAAAAGGTGGACTAAAAGAAACTTGCCACCGGCAGGATCCAAACCTGCGACCTTTAAATGACGCGTTCGATGCTCCACCACTCAGCTGCCACAGCGGCTTTCGCCCCTTCCACTTCATATGGTATATACGCACTTTAAACGTGGGAGCGTCAGTCAGCGCCACCTGTTGTCATTACAGCGACTGTAAAAGAATCTTTTTTGCATGTTTGGCATCACGTTGTACGTGACCTTATGACAAGATGTCAGCTGACCTATTATCCCTCGCATACCACCTCAAGGCATCAAGTCAGCCAGAACGAGACCCTCGCTATGACTGAAAGTGTAAATTCAAGGGCTTGTTTTTCTTCGTCAATGTTAAATGCCATATGAAGTAGACTAACAGACAATAAAGTACGAGAAAGTATAGAGAGCGTTATTTAAAGTAATTTTATTACAAATGGGAAGAAATAAAAGTGGATGAATAGATAACTAGCCACCGGCATGACCGAACCTGCGACCTTGAAATAACGCGTCCGATGCTCTACCACTGCTCTACCATGTCATGTTAGAAAAAAACTCGCTTAATGACTTGAACTTCAATGTCTGAGTTATTTTAACAAAATGATAGCACACTGGACTTGTGTTTGAAGCAGGGTCAAAATAAAACAGCCTTCGTTTTATTATGTTTAGTTTTAGAGAGGTTGCTTAATCCTTTATTTCATTTCAGCCTTTAATTATTTCAGACATTCATTGCATTATTCGCTCGACTAACTAAATTACTGCTACTATTGCCAGAAAAAAATGACAAAGTCATATAAAAAAGTCTTCTTTAGCTGCTAGCCGAATTCCGCGACTGCTTTTCAACGACATCACGAGTTGGTCGAACACATTTGACAAAGCACCGAATAATCACCGAGGACACGGTGAGACCTATCCACCAGAACCCGTATCGTGTAGCTTCAAAGGAACGCGAAGCCATACAACAACAAGTCGCGAAAATGCTTGCAGATGACGTCATTCAACCGTCACAGAGCCCCTGGGCATCGCCTGTAGTGCTAGTAAAGAAAAAGGACGGCACCCTGCATTTTTGCATGGACTACAGGAAGCTGAATCGGGTGACCAAGAAAGATATGTACCCGCTCCCACGTATTGATGACTCCCTTGACAAACTTCGGCACGCTCGCTACTTTTCTTCCATGGAATTGAGGAGTGGTTACTGGCAGATTGAGGTAGACCCAAGAGACCGAGAGAAAACCGCTTTTGTGACCCCAGATGGTTTATACGAATTTAAAGTCTTGCCTTTTGGTTTGTGCTCCGCGCCCGCCACTTTTCAAAGGCTTATGGACACGGTACTTTCGGGATTGAAGTGGAAGACGTGCCTAGTCTATCTGGACGACGTTATAGTGTTTTCGACCACTTTTGACGAGCATCTCAAAAGGCTGGAAGTTGTTTTACGTGCCATACGGTTCGCGGGCCTAACATTGAAACCAGAAAAGTGCCATTTCTGTTTTCACGAACTTCAGTTTCTCGGTCACGTCGTCAGCAACGCAGGCGTCCGGCCCGATCCTGGAAAAATTGCCGCCGTCGCACAGTTCCCAGTACCCTCCAATAAGAAGGCTGTCAGACGCTTCCTAGGCCTTTGTGCCTATTATCGCCGGTTTATCGCAGACTTCGCCCGCATCGCGTCGCCACTAACTCGTCTCACAAGAGATGATGTTGCCTTTGAGTGGAAAGAAGAACAGGAGGCTGCCTTTAATGACCTGCGTCAACGTCTCCAAACGCCCCCTGTGCTCGCCCACTTCGACGAAGAAGCCCCGACGATGCTTCACACAGACGCTAGCAATGTAGGTCTTGGGGCTGTGCTTGTGCAACGGCAAGATGACACAGAAAGAGTGATCGCCTACGCAAGCCGAACGATAACACGCGCAGAGGCTAACTATTCAACAACAGAGAAAGAATGCCTCGCCGTAGTATGGGCAGTAATGAAATTTCACCCGTACTTGTATGGCCGACACTTCAAAGTTATTAGTGACCATCACTCCCTTTGCTGGTTAACTAATCTAAAAGATCCCACCGGCCGATTAGCGCGTTGGAGCCTAAAACTGCAAGAGTTTGACATGAAGGTCGTGCACAAGTCAGGCAAGCGACATATGGACGCTGACAGTCTGTCCCGTTCACCCATTGAGTCGGCAACCCTACCCGAGGAGGAGGAAACGGCATTTCTCGGTGTCCTCGACACGACAGCCATTGCGCAGCAACAACGGGACGACACTGAGTTGCTTGGCTTAATTAACTACTTGGAAGGCAAATCTCAGAAGGCGCCAAGAGTTTTCGCAAGAGTATTGTCATCGTTTTGTTTACGGGGCGGAGTACTTTACAAAAGAAACTTTTCGTCGACAGGATCCGCCTATCTGCTCGTCATACCAGCAGCCCTTCGTACCGAAATACTCAAAGCATGCCACAACGAGGTGACCTCTGGCCATTTGGGTTACATGAGAACCTTGGCCAGAGTACAGCAAAGGTATTACTGGCCGAGACTAACCACAGCCGTGAAGCACCACGTTCGTACCTGTCTCGACTGCCAGCGACGCAAGTCACCACCGACTAAACCAGCTGGCCTACTGCAACCCGTGCAGGTCCCAACAGCTCCATTCTACCAGATAGGCATGGGCATTTTGGGCCCACTACCTGGTGTCCGCTAAATCCCCCCATCATCGTTTTTGTTCACATGTAGACACGGGTCAATATAATGTAAAGGCCTAATTCATCACTACGAACTATTTCATTAATATGAAGTATAAACGAGAACCGTCCCCGAGTGCTTTCTCGCGAGACGCTTGTTTCAATGAATTTTATGGAGAAGTGTGTTCCCTATTTATGGCGAAATGAGTGAAGTGTGGAAAATAAAACGCGATTAATTTGTGTGAAATGCCTCTTACACCGTAATGATCCAACTTATGCAGAATAATTTCATGATTAATGAGAGAGAAAGCCTCTGACAAGGAAAGAAAAAAGACCAAGTAGCATATTTCTCGATTTGACATTTTGTAGAATGTACCACTATTGTGCCTCAAGCTTGAGCTCTGTAGATTCATTTTTATGGAATTTCCTCAGTGAAAAACGGGTCCGGCGTTTTAAAGTGATTTGCTCTAAACCTTTCGAGAAAACAGGTAGAATGGGCATATGGCGGTAGTTGGACATGTCCTTTCTAGCACCCTTTGGTAGACAACTGTCAATTTTGCTAGCATGTTTCGCGTTAAATGTCCTGTGAACAAACGTATGTTAGAATTGTAGGCAAGGCAGGCTGCTAGTATGCCAATAATATAATTAACAGGTTTTATTTGAATAATGCCTGCATGAGTGGCTTTGCTATTGCTGAGAGTCAAAAATGCCGCTACCAATTCACAATCATGACTGGTTCAAAAACATTGTTTCACTGCTTCGATTATTCACATATGTTGAGTTGTATTACCAACTATTTGTACCACTAACTGTTAAAAAGAACTTAAATGCGTCAGTTAGATCAGACCCTTCAATTTCTATGCTATCTTCTACATTTCTATCACTGCTTCTGGCCTATTACTAAGCTTACTATTAAGTGATCCAAACGTTTTCTGTACGCTCTTGTGTTGTGCTAAACTGGTTTTAGCGCTACACAAGGGCTAAAAACAAAAAAAAAGTTTCATCATGAATGCGTTCGGCGGCAAAGCTTTGGCACTTTTTTAAATACTTTAAGGACTTCAGGGGACTTACTTATAAGTTATAAATGCCTTGAACAATTGATTGCGCTTCCTTGTAAGCTGAAGACATCACTTACCACAAGAAAATTCCTTTTGCCTATTTTTTCCCGGTGGTTTGCGTCATCCAATTTTATTGTAACATGCACCAACTATTCCAACAACAAGTTTTACTAAAGTACATCACTTACCCAAGATTTCAGACTTTTTCTGAATGTTTTAAGCGCCTTTACTGGAGAGCGTTGAAGGTATATTTAAGAGAACTTGTTCATAAATAAATACTTTGCTAAAGTGGGTGAACTCGTTAAGAACACATCGCTTCAGTCTGCTTCGCCAAAGCGTTTTCTGAAGAGAGTCAGTACTTCAGGATTATTATTTCTGTAAGCGAATTCCGCGAGTAATTGTTTGGGTGCAGTACTAAACTGACTTGCAAACATGAATAGAGGCATGCGATTGCTAATATTGTGAATCGATGTGCCAGCCGTAACGATGGAAGGTTACAAAAATACCTAAAAGTGTTGCTGATTGTGAAGTGATTCGCGTAGGAGCCGTTATAACATTTTGACAATAATGCGAGATTAATACTGAGTCAAGTTCTAATTCACCACTGCTGTTAGGAAACATGCTGATGACGAGGTCACCACCTAAATGTAGGGCATATTTTCTTTCACTGGAGTATTTGGAGAGGGAGTCTAAAAAAAAACAAACGTATACATTTGAAAGAAGGCGGTAACATGCACAAAACACTGAAATACCACAACTAACAGCAAGCATTTCGTAAAAAGAAGAGATGCCGCAACATATTTTACTAACTTCTCTGGAAGCTGAAGTGGTGCGTGAGAATATCGAGGCTGAGATTATCCAAAGGTTGGGCGATGAATGTGTCAGTTCGCCGTTATTATTGTTATCAAACAAAGGGTCAACATTTCTTTGATCTGACTCTCCAACTTGACATGCGCATTGATCCGGCTGTTTTTCTTTTGTATATATGCCAGCAATATTCACCCAATAAACTGTTGTAAGTTCATCACTGGGTGCTTTTGCTCGCTGTGTGTTGCATCATGCTTCACCAACATGCCCAAGTTCGCTCTATGCACCTATTTTCTGAAGGCTCCCTGGGCAGTTGTTAACATGCGTGACCACCCAGAAATGTAGGGCCGAAGCTGTGACGTCAGCTTTTGTACTCCCGTGCAACAGCCCAGAAAGGAGGGGATCTTCGGTCCTCTTCGATAACAACGTCTATTTCCCACAGTAACGCCGAGTCCATCGAACTTGAGATTAGCATAGCTACAGCACCACCCCAATTGCCAGTGCGCTCCATGTAGTACGATTTATAAGTTGGAAACGTAAATACAGTTGTGCAAATATTCAACTATCGAGCACAGCAGCTACTCTGACACAGCAGTGTCACATGATGGAACGAAGTTCCGAAAAAATTACACCACCTCCCACTAAGGGAACCATGTTGGGATGCGAAGCAGCGCTGGTGTTCACTTGTGTTTACATTTATTGTTTCCATTTGTATGTCTTCGTGTATGTTTCATTTGTGTCTGGAGTTGAGCATATGTTCTGTACCGCTTATGTTACCCAACCTCCAATTTGTGTGTATTACCGTATGTGCAACGCAAAGTGAACACTCCGTGTTGCTAGGAGAGTGCAACGCAGCAAGCGCGTACAGCATTATATACGAGCGCACAGCTGTGGCGGAGAGATGAACAGGAGGGGATAGACGAAGCGGAGGCAGCGCTCTGCCACCTCCTTCACCCCACCTCCTCGCGCTCACGTGACGACAAGGGGAGAGTTGGCGCGCGCAGTGGGGGAGCAGACGGTCACCGAGGGACGGACACAGCCCCGTACAAAAGTTTCTTCGCATCAAAAAATTGTTTTGTGGGCCTGCACTTGCCCTCCCCCCTTTTTCGAAACTTAGTTAAGTGGTATGGTGAAGATACGCCGAAAAAAATGGCCACTCGTGAACGATAGTTGAAGATTTGGACGAGTTCATACACCCTCATTCGAAAGGAAACCACGTTTCTGAAAACGACACAACGTCAAAGCATATCTGCGCTTTACTGATAAAATATTCGAGTTCATCCCGTTTATTTCTACCCGATCTAAGGTTTAAGTCAACGAAACTAAGGGTTTTGCGCAACAAGTGTCTCACAAGCTTTCAAGATTAATAGCATCTATAAGTTCAGTTAGGGGAAGCATGATAAAAAGAACATGAAAAAAGTGGCAGGAGGGTCACAGCGCAATGCAGGGAACAGTATCACACCTCATCAAGGTCAGCCAAACAACGAATGACAACCGCGTCATTATCACCCTGTCTTTTACTGACGAGAAACTTGCCACTGCAATGCTATGAGAAACAATAGCCATAGTTCTGCGCCCAGTCTTTTGCGTAGAGGAGCGTCTATTGCCCACAGTACCTCAGAGTCCATCGCTCAAGCTCTCTGATTTGGTGGGTCATGTTTTCAGTGATCGGTACACCCGATGGAACTACGCTCAGGGCTTTCGCTGTTTCAGCCCCTTACCGCAAGTTGACTGCTGGGCTAATCGGACTATACTCCAGGGGTTTGGCTTTAATGGAAGCCTGTGCATAGCGCCTTTGTCATTTCTTTTCAGCTCTGGCAGGTTCGCATCTTGCCACATCATCCAATTTACATAGTAAAGCTTCGTTTGGTGTTGCTTAGATGCTGTAAACTTCTATGTTTAATCTACGACTACTAAATGGAGATCATTCTCTGTAGCATTAGGTTGCTAAATGCCACTAGAAATGCAGTCCGCCACCTACTTCCCTACGCGTCTGCTTAAACTACTAATGTATTTTGCCTGTTTAACTTGACAGCCCAGGATTACATCACACTTCTGTGACAATAAATAAATTGATTTTTAATCCCCCTAACCTGAGCAGGCAGCCTGCCAAAGCATCCAGCCCCCTAGTTATATCTGCCAAAGCAGTGAATAATAAAACAAATCAGTTAACTCAGTGTCCGAGATAGTTTTCCTTTCACCTTTAGCTTTTGATGAACAGCACGCAGTGCATCACCATGCCCTGCGAGTCTTAAATGATGGCTCCGACCAGCGAGAACAACTGCCAACATGGCAAAAAAAGAAACTCATATTTGTTGCACATTAGGACGCTTCGAACACAAGGGAGAAGCTCATAGTAAGGTCCGGATGGGCTTGCAATGGCACGAACTCCAGATATTTACAGTAGCACTCAGATCGCACTTGATTTGGCATAATTCAGATAGGAAAAAGGCACACTTAGCACACAGCACTGAGCAAAGCACTGAAACACAGCGGCAACGGTGGTAGCGGTAGAACAACGGTATTAAGAAAATAAGCGAATTTACCAACCTAAGTAGGCAAACAATAGCACATTATGCTAACGTCCTTTCAACGCCGCCGCTGCCAGCTGCTTCGTGAAGCGATCACCTTCTTTCATGCAGCCATTTGATCATTACTTGGAAACGCGTTGCAAGGCTCCTCAAAGGCAACCGTTAAAACGGGCTATCTTGGCCTAATTGCGAGTTCGATTTATTTGGTGGTGTCCAACAAGAAAACAAGCTGCTCGGAAAAACTGCCCTACTTCATTCAAACCAGCACACGATAACACGGTCAACAAGGAAAGAATCAAACCAGTGACCACGAGTTTGTAGTACAGCGCGACGACAATGGCAGAAAGCTATAGGTGCGTTTAAATAATTAAATAAATAAATAGTTCAAATGTAACAAAGCCTAAAAAATATTGGCGGTAAGCAAAAAGCGAAACAAGTAGGAGGAAGAAGACTAAAAGGCAGGAAGATCAACCAAGCACGCATCTGGTTAGCTATTCTAAACTGGGGGAAGAGAATTGATAAATTAATTGATATATAGAAAGAAGGGAGCGCACAAAAAAAATCACAGCACATGAAGGAGAGAATAACGATGAGTGGGGCGAAGCTTAGGAGGGTTCTATCGGTAAACCGTGAATCGTCCGTTCATCTGTCCGTCCATCCGTCCGTCCGTCCATCTGTCTGTCTGTCTGTCTGTCTGTCTGTCTGTCTGTATGTCTGTCTGTCTGTCTGTCTGTCTGTCTGTCTGTCTGTCTGTCTGTCTGTCTGTCTGTCTGTCTGTCTGTCTGTCTGTCTGTCCATTCATTCACTTGCCTTTTTAAGCATCGCGTTGCACTGCCAGCGCAGCGTGATAAACGCAACGGCCCTTGGAATTACTATATGCCTCCTCTAGTATAAAAATACACACATAAAACATCAACGTGTTGTTATGGTGCCTCAGATAAGCGCAATAACTGACTTTTAATTAACAATCGCAGAAGCATGAACGCTGAAACTTGAGCAATATTGGTGGGCGCTGCGGATGGGGGTTGGCCATTTGGGGTATCGTTACCGCAGACAAATATACAAATGTACAGCCAGACAGAAAGAAAGAAAGACAGACAGACAGGTCAAACTTTTGGCGTCGAAGGTCTCCAAGAAAGATTATCTTCCTTAAAAAAGGGGGGCCTGCGTTCAAACAGCGAGAAACAAAAGCTCCAAAAATTGAAGTGGAAGAGAAAGCGGCGATCATCGGAAACCACTAATGGAGCTGGAGAAGCGCGATGGCGCATGCCCGGAGGAATATCTGGGTTTTTGTGAAGCATGGGCAAGCGGAAGTATGAAAAGCAAAGTCCGTTTCCAGTAAACGCTTTTAGAGCTAAAATTTCCAAACTCCGTGACAACGGAGAAAGGAAGCGTTCTGATCCAGAAAAGTTAAAAGGAAAAGAAAGAACCAAAACGTGCAAAGCTGGGAGTGAATCAACAGGGAGACAGCAGTAAGAAACAAGCGCAGCGAAATGGAGGAGCAAACGGACTGCTGAAGAGCAAAAGAAATGTCATTCCGCGAAAAATACAGATCAAGGTCGAAAGGGAGTTCCGCGAAATGGAATGCCGATAATAATAAGGAGCAGAAATACAGGTAAGGCATTCGAGAATAACGGATCGCGCACTTCTTGTTGTGGGAGCGAAATCATAATATAACGGGCAGTTCACCGGGCCATACAGGCAATGAAGTGTTTACGACATGGAACACGGACAGAACTAAACTAGACTAAGAAATAGTTTGAAAAAGGAAAGAGAATCATGTTTACTGATGCTAAATTTGACCCTCTTTTCCCTTCGCTCTACCGTTTGTTTTCTAGGCTCCTTCACCGAGCGCCTGCAAACACAGAGTTATGCGCGTCCTTGGCCGCCTAATAAGTCCTCCTGCTTTCTCCCCTCCCCGACTCTCGGCCTCTCATTTTTGCTCAAACTTTCAGAGCCCCAATCGACGTAAGAAAGTACCAAGAAATGACTTGGCGAGCCGGGCAGTAAATTCTAACGGTATCGAACGCAAAGCCATGCGTCATGTTTCGGAAACAGACGCTCGTCAGGCCAACGTAAAGCATTCCAAAACTTTGCTCCTTACGTGCTCAAGCACTTCTTTATAATATCTCTTTCTTCCCCCCCCCCCCATCTTTCCGCCATGATTTCTTCTCAAAATACACGCTCTGTTCATAGCAGCACTTTCTTCTCGCGAGCGCCGCAGTATCTCGGCGTACGCTCTCCACCCTTCAGACCCTCGCAACTACCGAAATCTAGCGTAAACCGGTTCCATCCGGCCACCACGCTGGTAGGAGAGCCATGTTGGGGGACTTCGTGCGTGCCGAGGCTGAATTTTCTCCAGAGCACGCCGAGCCGAAGGAGGGCTCCTTACTCCCCCTGAAAGAACAAGAGAAATGTGCCACCACGGATGCCGGCTGCTAGGAACTCGAGAAATAAAGCGGGAGCGAAACTAGACGGGTGGCGGTAAGGAAAACTTTCACGAACGGAGGTTTCGCTTTATTTCTTTCGCTTTAGTGTCGAGAGTGCTGGCCGGAAGAAATCTTACGTGGCTCGGAGGCACGCATCTGTGCCCTAGTCGGCCATGAAGAGACCGCGAGGGCCGGGTATATATATTTCACGCGAGAAACAAAGGAAACCAGCAGCGTTGCTGCCCGGTGCACGTAAGGTGACCCAACAACGCCCGGCTTCTATAAATATAATAACAGAAGGCGAAGTCACGGCACGCGTGAGAAATGTGCAGGATACGATGGAGGAGAAGAGGAGCAGGATGTTCAGAGAGTACACCCGGCATGAAATCGCCAGTTTTGCCACTATTTTATGTTTGCAAGGTTAGCATGCTCAATATCACCACTACGTATAAGTCCTGTTGCAGTGATACCAAAATAGGCTTAGGGATACACCTTTATAGTTACGTAAGTAAATGCAATCACCAGTTCAGGAATGGTGTACGTCGTGGCCCCGATAGCTTTCAGCCTCCGGACCAGCTATAGCGTATACGGGTAACTAAAGCAAAAAAAGAAAAAAAGGAGGGAGGAAAGGGACGAAGGAGCTGGACAAAAAAAATTTAATGCAGGCAACTTCTATGCAAAAACTTTGCCTTGATACTATACCACAAACTTAATGCACAAAATGCTTGCTAGACTTAGCAGAATGTTCTGCACGGCGAAAGGCTATGCGCGACGCAATATTTTGTTTGTTTTAATTATTACCTTTATTTTTATAGTGTCGATCTCATCGGGGATCACTACAAAAAGTCCGTGTTCATTTGTTACAAGCTAACAAATCGAAAAAAATTATTGACACGTAAAAAAACATTGGCAGTTAGCAAACGCAGACAAGAAAAGGTAGTAGGACATCCTAGTAAGCAGTAGAACTCCTACTTTTCCTAATACGGAAAAATAAATGTGATCGAAGAGGCATACAAAAGGTGACATGGAGTAAAAATAATACGCTGGTGTAAAAAATGGTGTAAATAAAACAAAGTAGCGGTGTTTAGGATAAATATGACATAAAAGATCATGGTTTCAGAAAGGTGTTAATACATTTATAGTTTTCGTAGGTAAAAAATGACGGGTACAATATAGTAATAAAACTAAATAAAATAAAAATAAAATATACAGAAATAATGGCGATGCAGGTTGTTCATGACTGGGCATATTTGGATTGATAACTGGGCTGATTTTTAGGCAATAACATTCCGTATGAAATGACATGCTCCTGTCCCGATAACGCGTATTTCAGTTGAGCTTGTTGTATTTCGGTTAAAGGTAAGTATTAATAACTGTAAATCTTTATTTCTTCGAAAATTAACTGAAAGAATATTTTTAATCACACAAGCTTGGCTCAGTTTTGTAAAGTGAGGATACCGGCAGGTTTTAGTAATTCTGTAAGTGTATCTGTTAACCTATATTTATTGTAAGTTCAACTTGGTGTCTTTCGTCGAAGTGCTTCAAGTTTGTAAATGAGTTCCTTAGTGGGTAATGAGTTCTTTATAGCGTTACTTGAAGAAAGGCGGTGCATAGTCACGTCAAAATATATTTAATAATAACTAGCTGTTGGACGAATTTGTGGCTGATTACACAACATGGAGATTTTGGCGCTACATAAGATATACACAGGTGAGAGCCAAAAAACAGACATGCAGAGAAAAAAATTCGTTTGTACAGTCCTGTTGATGGGACTGTCCCCAGAGCTAGGCCTATTATACTTCGGTGGTACAGGCAGAGGTACTTTATTTTATGTCCTTTTTCCTGTTGCTTCACCATGATGGCTGTTCCCAGAGCTCAAGTTATTATCATGCTATATTTTCCTGTTCTTGTGCCCGCTCACGGAGTCCTTATGTGACTGAGCAGTTCTTCGCCACGTCTATTCAGTTGATTGTATTGAGTCTACCACATGGCCTCTGAAGAATGAGCAGGAGAAAAAAAAACAGCGCATTTGACTTCATCCAGTCATGATCACAGAGAGGTAGATTGAGGATGTCGAACTAGCAACGAGAAAAGGACGCACACAGTACACCACAATCATGGGAGATTTCAATGCAAACGTAGGGAGAAACCAAATTGGGGAAGAGCCAGCTGGTAATTATGTGATTGACACTATAAGTAGAAGAATATATGATAGCAGAATTCGCAAAGCAAAACAGGCTCCACCTATTGAAGACTTTTTCCAAAAGCGTAAAAAATAAAATTAGTAGGCACCATAAAACCTTAACAGACCAACAAAGAACGGAATAGATTTTATTCTGCGCGGAACCTCAAGCGTAATACGGGAGGCTTATATCATTAGCCAGGTGAAGTGCAGTGACCACAGGTTAGTAAGGGCAAAAGTAGCGTTCAATTTTTGAAGTTATCGAGCAAGATTAGCTATGAAAGGTAACCCAACCTATGTAAGAATAAAGAGATGTAATAGAAATAAAATCAAAATATTTTACAATTACGGTCGAAAAAAATATGCAGCTTTAATCAGAAGAGGCTAACACTGACATCAAAAGAATGAACAAAACAGTAACTGTACTGATCTCTGAAGTAGCTATCGAAGTTGGAGCTAAAGCACCGACACAAGAACTCTATAGGCAAGTTCTTCCAATCTACAAATGACTTGACCAAGAAATAGCCACACACGAAGGAGACTAACTGAATATCTATAATATAGAGTTCGCTGAGGTGACTTATCAAGTCCCTGAATAAAGAACTACAACGTCAAAGCGATAGAAGCAGCAGTTACAATAAGCACTGAAACATAGACTTGGTATAGGAATAAATAAATGCAGGCTCTCAACTATAAGGAGGCAAATCGGCATTTTTTAAAGAGCCAAATGCACTTTAACTTACTGAGAAAAACGCACTTTTTTTTTGCAAGAGAAAAAACGGCCGGGCCTGTTCAAAGTAATATTCGTCAGTATTTTCCTCTCTCCAAATACCCCAAATCTACGTTGTGGCTAAAATCAACATAGCCCAATATCATCGGAATTGACGAGTAAAGTTTGTATTTGGCTCGCACAGACTCAAACATTTCATTTGGTCTTGAATTAGCTAGAAAAGAAACAAACTCACAGCTTTGCCGCAAAGGCGAAACAATGAACGCGATATCAACAAATTAGAAGGTCACACGCAGAATGGAAACAAAGCAGAAACGTGCCCTGCGTTTCTCACGTGCATATGACGCACGAAACGCACTCACCGGTACAGATACGCGAATAAGCGTCTCAGTTGTTACTTCGCTGTGTCTGAAAAGCGCGCGCTTTTCGCAAATGAAGGCTTTAATGATTCCAGTGACCTTTGTGCGCCCAGTAACATTTAAGAAACATTCAACAAAGATTTTTATAGTGTCATGTGTTCATTTTATTATTATTGTTTTCTTCTTTGTCATCATTTTTAGTAGCAGTTTACAAGGCAGGACTGAAGTTAGCTTTTGCTCATGGCAGTCTCATTTTAATCGCATGGGTGACGTCCGGCTGCCTTCGAAGACCGCTAGAGGACAAATTTAGGAGAGGGGGATGTGGAAATTATGGCTAGCCCGCCGCCTTTGCGCGGCGGGCTGATGTCCCGACATGACTCTCCTCTCCTCCATGGTCTGCCACGCTGGGGGAGCGGGGAGTGACGCTTAACCCTTCTCACCCGCCAGTGGATGTCGACTGTGGCGCCGTGAGCCAAGTCTCTCGGGACGTTTCGCACGCGCACGCGTCGAGAGTGAGTCAGATCTCTTCGGGACGACTGAGGGTGAGCACGCATATCTTTTCCGTCCGTCGACTCCTATTGTTTGGGGCTCGTCGGGCTTGGCCAACGGCGCCTCACGCCCGCGGCGAACGCTCACCTTTTGTTGTCCCTTTGCGAACTATAGGCCGAAGAGCGGTTCGGTGTCCTAGTGCATGGTCAAACTGCGCCGGCCCGTATCTCTCCGAAGCCAACGCGAGCCCCTTTGCCCTCGCTCGAGCTACCAGGCCCCTTGTCCCGGTGTCACCGTGAATCACTTTTGCTCACGGATACGTGCTCGCGGCACCCCTGTGTACTACTCCTCGCCCGTTAAGTAGATAAGCCCATTCGCTTTCCCGCCGCGCCTTTGCAACGGGCTCTGTACTGCGCTTTGGTGTTGCCGCAGACAATAAAGTGTTGCGACCTTGAAAAGTACCATGTTCTCACCACCGCGACGGTTACCGCGTGCCCTGTGGCTCGCTAAGACCGGACCCACGCCAATGGCCATACTCCTACAGGATACGTGTACACTACAATGTAAACACGATAGCAAAACAGCTAGGACACAAATGAAGCACTTTGTATGAGATAATATTGCTTGTTGTGGCCACGAAGTGCTGATTTATTGGCGGCTAAGTTCGATTGAAGTACTTGGAGTATTGGGCTGATTTTTTATTAGGAACTGCCTTTTTGAGTTTTCGTTACCATCAGGAATTATCCATTGTTTATTTGAACTGCTTTAAAGTTAAAGATACTTGAACGCGCTTTACACTCCCGTAAAAGTGAGCCTAGTTTCGTTCTTTTTTCATTTGGCTCTTCTTGAAATAAAAAAGAAAACGCCACAAAGATGGTTAACAACTGCGATAGGATAGTCCAGGTGAGAGAAATATAATGCGCTGAACAGGATAGTTAGAAAATATGTCATTCAACTTAGAGTGGAAGAAGCAACGAGGAAGACGATGGAATTCAATGTATAACTACTGAAAAAGAAACTGAAACTTTTTAAATCATTGGCTCCCTTTCATCTCCAAAGTATTCATTTAATCTGGACACCAGGGCACAAAGGTTTGTTGTTAAACAAAATAGCTGATTCTCTTGCGAAGGCATCGCTTTGGACACCAATTATTCCTATTTTCCCTCATACAGTATACATTACAGTGGCGCAATTTCGCACACTTAAAATCAGGCAAAATTTATCAGACCCTTCACTGACGGCTTCTCCAGAGTACAAACAATTGTTATTTCCCTGGCGCAGTGAACTGTCTAATTCAAGGATGATGGAAGTTGTCATCACAAAATTTCGTTGCCGCGTTAACTCCCTCAATTTTTACTTGCATAGATCAGGTATATTGAATTCTCCTATGTGCATATACTGTAATCAAGAGGAAACGATCAGTCATTTTTTATTACATTGTCGCTGTTTTGATTGATTCAGGCAAAGCATACTAGCACCACCTCTTCAAAGACTGGGCTTGCAATTATCACAACCTGATCTTTCATTTGGAGCCTCTACACTGGGTTTCAGCCACAGGGATGTTACATTCGCCGTTCAGGCATACATCACTGCCACTAAATGATTTTCTTGCTAAATTACGGTCTCACTATTTTTCTTCATTTTTTTTCTGCAAACTTGATATCGGAATTTTAAATCAAAATTAAGTTACAAAAGTTTTTTAGAAATGACGCAATGCTGAAAGTATAGGGCAAATTCACCTTATAATCGGCCACTCCTCTCCTTTGGTTACGAGCCATTTGCACAGGGAAACAACAACAACAACAACAACAACAAAGAGATAAGAAAGGCCTTGCGTGATATGCCAAGGAGAAAAACAGCTGGTAATGGCGGAATAACAGTCGACCGACTTCAAGAGGGAGGAGAATTTATTAGAAAGAAAGTATCTGGATTTATACTCCGGGCCCCAAATCGGCAACAGTTCCAGCGAGCTGCAAAATGGCAACATAATACTAACACATCAGAAAGGAGATATTAAAGACTGAAATAACTATATGCTTATAAGCTTACTTTCGGTGCTATATAAAATATTTCCCGAAGTAATCTTAAACAGAATAAGAGAAACACTTGACTTCAACGAACTGAAAGAACTAGCTAGGCTCGCAAAAGGCTACTCTACAATGGAACAAATTTATATGATAAATCAGGTAATAGAGAAAGCTGCTGTATACAACAGACCCTTTCACATAGCCTTCATAGGCTACAAAAAGGCATTCGACTCAGTAGATATATCTGCAGTTTTAAAAGCATCAAATCGACAAGAAGTACCTGAATACTATGTCAATCCCTTAGCAGGCATCCGTAATACTTCACAAGAAAAACGATAAAATTGTTATCTACAAAAATTATCACTGGGAGGAAACAGGAATAATGTTTGATGGATGGTAGCTTAAACAACGCATACGGTTTGCAGATCACATAGTGTTCTTCAGTAACGATAGCAACGAATCGCAAAAAAAAAAAAACATGATTGAGGAATTAATCTAAAAAAGTATTCAGGCCCGCTTAAAAGTGAACGTGAAGAAGACAAGGGAAATGCGGAATGGCCTGGCGAAACCGAGAGAATATAAGATCCAAAACCATACCTGTTGTTCTCCAAGCCTAGGAGAACAACTCACGGGAGAACATAATCACAAACAGATAACTTCATAGAAGAATAAGAATGCGCTGGAGCGCATTCGACAGGCATTCCCAAATAATGCCGGGAAATCTGCCACTGCCAATAAAGCGAAAAGTATACAACCACTGCCTACTGTCAGTTAAAACATGCGGGGCTGAAACATAAAGAATAACAAAATTAGACCAAAAGCTGACGAACACTCAGGGTGAAATGGAATGTAAAATGAAAGGAATAACAATTGGAAATGGGAGTACGACAGAATAAATAAGAAACAAACAGGACTTGTAGATACATTAGTTACCATCAGGTGAAAAAAAAATGAATCTGCGGTGCTACGCAGGATGGCCGGAGCTTGCCGGAACTCGGGGTCTTTCCATGCACTGGCAACACGCCCTTTTGAATGAGCCAACAGTACGAAAAAGTAACATCCACCCCTCAGTGTGCTGCGTTTCACTGGCTATACGATGGAACCCGGCATCGCATAAAGGACGGTCGACAAAGTATGGCGTTGTTTTCAAACCAGGGGCACCTTCTTTCATTTGTTTCTAGTTTCAATGAGTGCAGAAGTGCACCCAGGCAAAGTGTCAGAAACTTACTCTGAGGACATTTTTCAAAAGCACGGGCTGAATAAAAAAGTGTCAGAAACTTTCCCTGATGACAGTTTTTCAAATGTACAAACTTTTTATATTCATTTGAAGCTTTTATTGCTTGCATTAGGTCTGCTTTAGAATAATCATCACGGTTGCCTCTGTGATTAGTTCAGGCCAAGCGCCTTTTTACAACACCATGACCTCAGCTACATCCAAGGCCGCATGTTAACAACCATGGTCGGCTTGTACATTCTAGCACGCTCCTCAGCCGTTGCATACTTTCTTCGTCGTCTTCATCGTCTGCTGGCACGCGCGTATCTACGGCCAGCTAATTAGCTATTTGGCTGGGAGGTGTATTTCGCTATTTAGACCAGGACATACTATGACCAGACTAATTAATCATGATACGAATCAGGTAATTACATCGCATGCCAATAAGACCACGCATAAAGCTAGGACCATGCTAACTAAAGCATGCTAGTTGACACGCTAACTGAACCGTTCTAATTCACTGACATCATTCACTATCACGCTAAGTAGCATCATGCTAATTATACATTACGATTATGATAATTAGTATCATGCCAATTAGGATTATGTTAAATAGCTATATACTAATCATAAACTTGTTCATTCCACCTGCGATAATTATTGTCATTTTTAGTGAAACTTTATCAATCAGAACAAAGATGTTCAGCTTTATGTTCATTAAACTATAGTTAATTAGTATAAACAAAGTCTAGACGGAGCTAAAGCGGTCTTCACTTTGAAGCATACCAAGCAGATGAGTAGGCGACCAACTTAAAAAGCTGGAAGAAGTAAGGTTATCGCAAGCTCCTTTATGGGTGCAATCTTGCCTATGTAATGCAAGCTGACAAACTTATTTACAGTGTAAAGAAGCTGCTGCTTAGCGTCTATCGCATCAAACGCTTGACAGTCACACCGGTACTATGACAGTCACATGGGTTGGATTGGGGGCTTCTCACAATCAACGGGTTTGTATCCGAGCTCACGCGTCAATTAGTTTTACTGACAGATGCCCGCGGTGAAGATCGGGCCCAGCCACCTCTTGCCGAAGGGCAGGGCTCACGCCGCAACGCCAGCGAGCGGTACGATTCGTCTATCAACTTCGTCACGTAGATCAGTATGCACACACGAGCCCAGAAGTAAACGTTTGCCCCGCCGCGGTCGTCTAGTGGCTAAGACGAACGGCTGCTGACCCACTGGTCATGGAATTGAATCCCGGCTGTGGTGGCTGCATTTTCGATGGAGGCGGGAATGTTGTAGGCCCGTGTGTTCACATTTGGGTGCAGGTTAAAGAACCCCAGGTGGTCGAAATCTTCAGAGCCCTCCACTACGTCGTCTCTCATAATCAGAGGGTGGTTTTGAGACGTTAAACCCCACATATCGAAGAAGTAACCGTTATATCACCATGTGGCTACGACGCCTCGCATTCAATTTCATCGCACTCACGACGTATCCAACCACAGCTGCGTTGCCGCCATAATGCGAGCGCCCCTGGTGACAACCTGTCCCTATATTTATCTGCAATATTTGACAGAAGCAAAACGAGCAGCACGAGAGTGCTGAGTGTGCACCTTTGCTGCCTTCGAGAGTGGAAATTTTCATGCTGCAGGTGGAATGAAAACACATGCCCGAAAGAGGACAAGCGCCCACGAACACACCTGTGGGTGGCGCGATGTTGAATTGGCAAAAAGATGGCGCTATACAATCACTCTGACGTCTCTGCGCTGTTAAAATGTTGACTGAAGGACGGCGATGACGTATTCGCACGCGGTCTTTCTTTGATAACTGCCACAAATATCCCACATGCGTTTTTGACGCCACACGCGTTCGTCCTCCGCACTGTCCTCATGCCATGGCCGACATTGAGTGAGCTCGGAGCTAACTCGTCTGCCGGAGAAGCTCGGGCCATCCTGCAAAGCACCCCTGGGTAGGCCACGCAATGCGTAGAGCAGACAACCGGTGTACAGTAAAATCAACAAACCGATGACAAACAGATGGGAAACGCAGTCGAGAAGGCAGAGTTAAATGGATTGACAGACGTAGGAAGTTGCAGGGATAAAATGGAATTAGCACGTACAGGATAGGATAAAGTGGATATCATTAGAAGAGGCCTTAATTCTCAATGGGCTAACACAGGGTGAGAATGATGATGATGATGATGATGATGATGATGATGATGATGATGATGATGATGATGATGATGATGATGATGATGATGAAACGGTATTCGCAGGAGACGGTTAAAACGCTCCTGGTTAAAGTGCTACACAAACACTATTACATAAAGCTACAATTGAGACCAAATATAGAATAGCAAGCGATATATTTTAACGAAAGATCCATTAGAAAGACGTTAATGACATTAGGTGTGTAGTGAGACACCAATGGACACAACATTAGCAAATGACTAAAGCTGATCATGAGCTATACAACAATGAATTAAATCTATGCATACATGTATTATTACGCATTTTTATTAACTGCATAATCTTTTTCGTGCGCTATAACAGTTTTCCCTGATAATTTTTTGTATCCGTGTAAACAGAAATCGTCCTCATGAAATGTAGGTGGAAATTATGTAGTAATTACACAACTCAGTTCGCATATTTCTCACCTATTGCGGCTGCCGCCTCGAAGATGTGTCTTACAGAGCTTCCGATTACTGCAGTAAACTCTGAAAGACGTTGCTGCCACTCGGACGACCGGAATAGCTGAAATTATGAGCCGAGTAGCGCTCAGCTTTTGCGCTCTTTTCACATGGTCTGAAGACCCAATTTATCTGCCTGGTAACATACGTAGCAGAAGCCCGTTTATCTAAGCTTCACAAAAGAGGTCGTCATGAATTTCGAGGCAAGTGGGTTAACAAGGGCTTGTACCCCAGACGTATTAGGAGAGAAGTAACCACACGTTAGGAACACTTTGAATATGTCTTAATTACGAGATCTAACTAAAACTAGTTGCTAACAGTTGAGTCTCTTCCCGGCTCCACAGCCGCTGCGAAAGAACGCGTACAAGAGGCTGAAAGCGTTATTATGTACACGAGTCACCTGCTCATGCGGCACTGGAGAGAGTATAAGCAATCACTGGGCACTCCAGTAAGTAATCGTTTCTTTGTCGCTCCCGGCCCCGTTGGTCTAGTGGCTAAGGTACTCGGCTCCTGACCCGCAGGTCACGGGATCAAATCTCGGATGCAGTGGCTGCATTCCCGATGGAGGCGGAAATGTGGTAGGCCCGTGTGCTCAGATTTGGGCGCACGTTAAAGAACTGTAGGTGGTCGAAATTTCCGGAGCCCTCCACTAGGGCGCCTCTCATAATCATATGGTGGTTTTGGGAGGTTAAACCCCACATATCAAATCAATTCTTTGTCGCTCTTTCTGTTATATTCATTGTCGAAGGCTTTCAATCCGCACAAACAGTGACAAACACTCTAGCGAAATACCCAGCAATACCACGACTGGAAACTCGAGAGCCTTTTACAAGTAGCGGATTGCCTTTTTTTTTACTAAAACCAGTACAAGTTTTAGGTATATACACAGGTTAGGTCTATATATGACGATTCACACTCAAGTAGTTCCCAGAACAAAAGAATTGTTCTTATCACCACTAAAGGCCATAAAACACGCGCACGCATCCAACATCTCCTCCTCCTTCACCCCACAGCCAAAGCGCAATCATAAACAAAGGAAACGGGGACCTTTGACACACTCAATGGAGCTCTGATAAAGTGCATTTTCTTGTAAAAACGCAGTCTTCGAGTGGCCTGCGTAAGATCTTTCAGAGCTCAAGCTGTGCACGAGATTCATCACTTGACACAGCTTCCTTATGGCCAATAATAGCGATTTATATGCGGCTATAAGCGTTCGCGCTTCTCATTTATGGGCGTAAACTATAAAGAAAAACCATTACACTAGCCAATATTAAGCTCAAAGGTCCGACATAGGTAAACTTTGTTTTCACTATGAAAAAAAAAAAGAAGAGGCCACTAGGGCTCTTTGCACACTTTAAAGACTTCTCGAGGAGTTTGATCAGTGCGTAAATCGTTGACATTCTCATGAGTTTGATAACATGTTGACTGCTTTACAGATTTTGTTTTTCAATGCATATTTCTTTTAAAAAATACGCTTTCTCGTATATAAAGCAGTGCTGCTTCTTAAGGGATCCAACACTTCCACATATATTAACACACTTGAACTTAGGAGCAGTGTGAACTATACATGCAGATGAACTGTAAGAGTGCACTAAGGCGAACAAACAATGAAGGCACGAACAACACTCACATCGCGCATGTATGTGCGCTACATACATGCTGTGTGTGTGTGTGTGTGTGTGTGTGTGTGTGTGTGTGTGTGTGTGTGTGTGTGTGTGTGTGTGTGTCTTTATTGTGCGTTTGTCTTCAGTGCGCTCTTACCATTCAATCATAGACGCGGCATACCAACGTTTCCAGATTATCACCTTGTTACGCATGGAGGAAGGATGAAAAAGCAGGATCTCACCTGCTGTGCTGTTTGTATTCAATATTTCTTATGCAGTTTAAGGTGATCCTAAGACAACAATTAACAAATCTGTTTGAGCATTTGGCTAATAACAATGAAAATATCGCTGAACATTTAATCAATCCATCTATGACACACGCCGAAACTTACTGCAAGAAAGCTATACGTAGAAGTGAACTCATAACACCTCAGCAGAAACCATGGATCTATCACGCACTTCGAGTGACTCATTTGAATATTGCTGATTTAAATGACATTTTATGTACATAATACCAGCGGGTAGACATTCGACTTGTTGGATGCAACTCCAACGGCGTGCATTGTACAGCTAATGGATCAGTGGACTAACTGCAGTGGACCGAACGACGAGGGCAGACGTACAAGACAGAGTGGATAGAGAGGCTCATTTCGTCCGTCCCCATTCTTCACTTTCTGCACAGTTACATTTGAAAGAGTTCTTTTAGCACGTCTGTGCTGCGAGATATCTCGCGGCAAATTTTATTGCGCTTAGCATGATTACCAAAGAAAGACCGTTAGCCCTAGCACGAAGCTCCTCCCCAATGGGCCGCGGCAGTTGCGTGAGTATTTTAATCTGACAACGGGCCGAAGGCATTGGCAAAGATGATAACGGTTATCTTTTACTACCGGCTGGCGATAGCAAGCTGTGGCTCTTCGTCACAACGGGAAGGAACATTGCAGCAATCTTCATCGCCCTGCAAGCGTAATCAAGCAACACACAATTGAACCGCGGGTTATCTCAGAACACCGACATGATAGAAGAATTACTTCACGTGTAATTGTACAAACGTGGCTGCTTCAAACTTTTCAAATCATTTATGCCCACTAGCTGCAGCCATAAAAGGTAATTATTTATTCTGAGTTATTTAGGCCACTGACAGCAACTATTGTCTCACTTTTTGTCCCCCTGAATAAATAAGTTATGTGCGAACGTGCTTTTCATCTTCTTCCCTGTGCTTAATTTTAAGAAAACCATAAAGCTTAACTTTGAACACGCGGCGTAATGATGTTAAATGATGGGAGTACAAACTAAAGTGAATTCAAAGCGAAGTTAATGTGAATAAACACACACTCAAGTTCATAAAACGAGATTCACATCAATTAAGAATGCTTCGAAGTGCATTGCTTTTAGCCAGTGAGCGAAGTCCTTCGGAATAGCAAAAGGGACTGGGTGACTCACTTCATTACGTCGTACAATGTCACCCAAGTTTCGCTGCTTTGAAAGTTTGTCACTGCAATTCACAAACGTGCTTTGACAGTTTATAAAATGACTGTTTCTTGTTGCTCTTATTTTTTGAATATAAAATTCCTTCCACAATTTCGCAATACTTTTATTCCAGTGTCCCATAGAATTGGCTACGTGGCTTGAAAACCACGCAAGGGCTTTTTTTAGTTGCAAATTTTTTTTTCTAAGAGCAGACCCTTTCTGCTCCTGTGCAGCAACCACAATTCAAAGCCAAAACCACATCCGCACCCCAGTCATATCGATATAATAGCCAACTTGTCAATCTGCGAATCTGGAGTGCATTCTCAGAACGGTGTAAATAATCACCTGCACGTTTTTCAATGCGACAGCGCTGCTGGCGCACTTGCAAGCACCAGAAGCTACAATCAAACGTCATGAATGGCTTTGTCGTGACTTAAGTTCCTGTTAGTTTGCGCAGTTATAGTTCTTGTGTTGTCACTGTCTAACAATTATCAAACAGCAATCAAAGTAGCACGCCAATCAGCTATAAGCTAACATCTTCAGCTTACTATTTGAGCCCGCCTTGTTTTATTGAATTCCTTTTTTGGCGTTAAGCTTTCGTTGGTGAGATGGTCGTTTCGTTAAAAAAAAAAGAAGGAACTAGCATTTGCTTATCAAGCTTTAGATTTGAGGCATTAAGGATCCGTCTCAGTATTGGTGAATGCACTATTGCTTTTTTTTAATGTAGCGATATTAAGCCAACAAAGGAACCTTAAGAGACCCACGAAACTAAACAACTCGGTGATGGTGGCGTTGGTTAGACATCTGCATCTTTCAGGAAGGCTACGTACATCTGGCGAGACCAAATGTTGTTTTCGGACATAGAGGCTATCACGTCTAATACGCGTGCTTGTCTTCATGTTCATTGCCTTCGTTGTTTTCAGCCTGCTGAGTTTTGTTACATTGTTAGTTTCAGTAGAGTTAGTCGGGAATGGGTTGAAAGTATCGGTTGAAGGCCGGCACTCCATCCTGTCTCGTTCCTTGCTCTTTTTCCGACCGCTGCAAGTAATTAAACGTCTTCCTCGAACATTCTTCTGCTTCTTAAAAGCTCCTTTATTTTATTGTATTAGAACTGTGTAAAACTAGCCGGCAGTAGCGATATTTCTTTTATTATTGTTTAAAGGAGGCTAGTTTCCGCTCGAGGATCGCGCAAAACGCTTCCCGATAGGGAGACGGAGAGAAGCGCTTAAATGGAAATGGTGGCAGCTGTACTTGTTCCTTCAATGCCGATAGACGTATACAACTTTAGAAGCCCGTGGCATTGCGGGCGCACACAACGCCTGCACCAATGGGCGCGCAATCCAGAGTGACGTAACGAGCCGGACGGCCAGTGACCGCCCTTTGGAGAACACTGACGAGTGCATGAGCGAGAGCGCTTTCTTAATCGCGGGGGGTTTTGCAATCTGGGCGGGGTCTCTCCTGTCTTCTTAAGTAGCATCTAACCACATCTTTCTTTCCCCAATAGTTGCAGCAGAAAACATGGCCCAAGCGGGGGGTGTGGGCACGTGTTGACGAACTTGGACATTGCTCTTGAGATGTAAAATGAAACACCTCGTGCGGCGGAGATGGCGAGGGTAAAGCGGTCGACGCGACGCACTTTAGAGCGACTATAATGGCTCAAGCCGTCTACTTCATTTCACATAGGTCTGGCGGAAGTTGAAAAAGCGACAACTCAATCCTAAATGCGGAGATTTTTCATGTTATGACGAATACTTCCGTTATGAAGACCGTCAATGCACGGTGCACAAAAGCAGGAGTTTCGTACGCCGTCACATTGCAATACTGTCGACGGGGTCGAATCCTGAACCTAGGGCACAGCTGCGCGAATCTATGAGCACTGGGCTGTGGCGTACTGTATCACCGCCATTTATAAGAACATCTCGCCAATGAAGTGACTATTAATGACTGATTAGACCAAAATTAGAATACACGTCTGCCACATGGAGTCCGTATCAAGCTGATTGAATCAAGCATCAAAAGAAGTACGAAATCGTGCTACTTATTTCATTTGCGCTTACTCGTACGAAATTAGCATTTAATTTTTATAAGCAAAATTCAGGCTGCCACCCTCTTTCTTCATTTTTCCTTCGATAAGCCCCCTCAGCTATGTATCGTTTCACTGAATTTGAACTTTTTTTGAAGCCACATTACACAACAGCCGAGGCACGCATATATACTTCACCCCACCAGTAATTCATTCAAAACTAACCGCTCATCATGACACAGTAGTATTTATAGTGCCTCGCTCTTTTTTATAGCAGCTACAGACTGAAACGACGTGCCCCGGGACATTGTCATTATCACTTCATCTGCTTTTCAAAATTGTGTTGTTGATCACCTAACGCTAAGCCCATCTTCTCTGTTTACTGTTAGCTTGAATAAAACACCATAGCACATCATATGCCACCTTAAAAACCAGGCCTTTACGGTAATAATTTCAAGAGGTAAGAAAAACAAAACAAAAAGAAACGAGATGGACTCAGCTTCCATCTGCCAGCACGCCTTAAGTCCATCAACGTTAGAAATGTTAAGCCTCGCACTAAGTGACCAAAGGACATGAGGTTGTTCCCTTCTCTTCCTCCAGGAGGATCAACGTTTCTTGCACTAGCCTCCAGAAAAAGAAAAAAAACTGATAGTAACGACGAAAGACGTATCAAACACATCAGCGCAAACTAACAACTGTTTAATAGGTCGATGAACATGATGTATATCCAGAAACCGCACGTGTGCGCGAAGCTGCCCAAGCTACCGGCGCCCCCTGTCCTCGCTTATTAGCTCAATTTCTATTGGGCAGAGCGCTATCGACGGCACGCTTAAATACGTGCACTCTGCTGCCGTTTCTATAGTGAACGTTTCGATGACCTCTCTCTTGTCCGACCTGTGCCCAATTTCAGTTTCTCAACCACGGGAGTATACACGGGCACCTGCTGCGGCACGTCACCAGATACCCTAGAGCTTGCAGGAGGCCGCAGATCTACCGGTGCTTCCACGGCCTTTCGTTGATGTACCTTCCCGTCTGTCCAACACAATGAGCTCCGCAGGAAAGTGGGACCCTGCACACGACGTTCTTCATGCAGTCAACAAGCACTTTCGCATGTTTGGTCGAGCACACCGCATCGTCGTCTATGTCGTGATTTTCCTTTACATTTGCACACAATACCAAGAGCTTTTTCGGCGCAGTGACTACCGTATTCACGTCGTATACATCGCAACAACCTTCTAGATTCGGTGTGCCCCCGTGTGCATGCAATACGATATTGCAATGAAGTGTCGTCGTTCGTCTTTCGGCAGTTTTGTTTTAAGTGTGAATACACTTTATAAGCGACCCCAAACCATCCACCGCCGTCGGCGGCGTCCGCAGTCTTCTCTCTATCTTTAAAAGAAAGAGGACTTGGCGGGCCGCAGCGCGACGCTCTGCCGAATAAGCGACGGACGCGACGCTGATAGTACCCCTCCCCTTCGCTCACTCCTCCGCTCTCCTCGCTCACTGCAGCTGCGCGCGCACCCCTCTCTCTCGCGCACCCGCCTTCTCTCTCAGTCTCCCGTCGAGAGCGGGTCGTGCGATGGATGTCCCGGAGGCAACGCTACCATCTGGATATAAGGCGCGTTACTGACACCGATATCAGCGTCGCCAACGGATTTTAACTTTACTCCCCCTCATAGCATCACCCCGTGCATTGGCACTTAACCATGTTCACCCTCGGGGAAATGCTTGGGAGTTTTTTGTTTGCCTTAACACAACGTAATTGTATATCGATCAGTGATGTGGGTGCCCACAAGTTTCAAGACGCTTCCCTTGCATGCTTGCTACCGCTTCATTCCCTTTCATCTACGTATTAAACAGATCTTAGTTTGCACTGATGTGTTTTGTACGTCTTTTGTCTCTGTCTTCAGATCTATTTTTGTAAGGTTCACGCGAGCAACCTTTCACCACGTCTAACCAACTAGCCCACTGCCAAGTTTTTCTCGAGTGAGAAGGGAAGCTGCGTACGAATAATTCGAGACGTGAAGAAATTACGATAGAGAATCAGCCTGTACTGGCTGACACCACCTTTACTGCACAGTAGTGTCGGGAAATTCGCATATTTTGTCACAGCGAAACTTTTTGCGGCTACGTACAGGCAGTGGATAATAATACTTCAGAATCGTCCGCTAAGAATAAAATAATAATTCGAGCTGGAGCCCTGAACTTTAGAGGGAACTGCGCATATCAAAATTGAAAATGACGACGTCTTGACAAATTGTTGGCTCATGACGTATTTTCCAGAGGATGTTGAAAAAAGGCAAGATTTGAGGCGAGCTTTGGGGGAAGTTAGAAAGACGTCGAGCAACTGTAGGAGATGCGGGGAATGCTTTAAGAATTTATCGAATTGCGAGTACTGTGACGATACTTTGGGACACCCAACATGGCGCCATTTCAGATGGGCGACTGAAGACAAGATTTAGTCGGAATGAAGTTCAGTTAGACAAACGAAAGACCATCGAGATTTTTCAAAGTGTCAAGTGCATTCTTGCACAAAATTATAATACTTGTTCTCCTCGCCGTCTCAATGCTTCTTGAAATAATCTAAATTTTCCAATTACTAGGTGTACCAAAATCAGATATTCTAGAATGATCACTGTGCATGCCATCTGTCACAGGCTCAGCGCTCAAATTGAATCTTACACGAATTAAGAGCTCATCTTCCACACCACACAGCGAAATAACTGAAATAAAGTAAACAGCAAGTCAACAATGTCACACATTTAAGGACATATCGAACAATTTACAGGTGGGTCGACATGAAAGGCATGCCAAGGGGCACCTTTGACATAAGGATGTCTTTTCTTTTTAGCTCGGATTTGAGTGCTCGTTAAAGAACCGCAAGTGGTCGAAGTTTCCGGAGCCCTCCACTACGGCGTCTCTCATAATGGTTTTGGGACGTTAAACTCCACATATCAATCAATCACTCAATTATTCAATCAATCTTTTTATATGCTGCGAACAATTCGTCAAATTAATTTCATTCTTACCAAAAAGAAAGTGTGTGAATTGATATCGATCCCACTGGTCTCGGAGTTTCTATCGTGTATCGACATTGCCGCAGGGAATCTTGGCGCGAAATGAAAACGCACGGAAGCGTGCATTTCCGCGCCGGCATGGGAGACACATCCGAGTCCGCCCTTTTTTATCACCGCCTAGGGCAACGTAGGATTCAGTCAAGCGCGACAACTGAATTTCGTTTACTCGCACATCGACGTACCCTGTTCGACTGTGCGATACGTTCACGACGAACTGAGATGAACAGTGACGTGTAGTATGTGTTCCCTCTACTGTTGTTGCTTAATACCCTCCGGTGGCAATATCGCGGGAGAACAGGTCTCCCCTTCTCCCGTGAAGGATAGCAAAACTAACGCAAGTTAGTTTTGCAAACGGGGCCAAAACAATTTGGCCCCGTTTCGCTCCCATATTTTGTAATGTTGCGTAATCACTGTTAGTTCACAGATAGCTTGAAAAGCGGGCTATAGTTGGTATAGATTCATACTGAAATAATGACAGCGCAAACTAACAGGACACAGAAGGAGAACATAAACAGGCGAAACATGAAAAGTGCTCCTAACGCGACAGCGTTAAAGAGCTCGTGTCGCAGAAGTTCTGTCGTCGGCGTCGTTGTTTGTGAGCGAAAAATCATATTGTGCGTGACCGAAAAATCAAGAAAGATGGAAATAAAATGAATTAATAAAAAATCTCTGGATCTCATCTGAAATCCAACGCAGGTTGTGCGCGTGTACTATTAGAAAGCCACGCGTCTACTTCCGAGAATAATGAAAATAACTTCCTCTGCTTGGAAACGCACTGAAAGTAACACATGTTTTTTGCGCGCATCATGTATACATGCTTCGCAATACACCATGAAATATTGCACTGATAAGCGTGGTACAAGCGTACATTGCCGTCGGGCGTCAGAACAGGAGAGTATCATAATGGCTTCATATATAGCTTAAAGCTATAGTCAACCACCCCAAAAGGCACACACGTTACTGCACCCTTAAGGTCACAGGGGGGGGGGGGGTGCAAAGCAAGTTCGAAAAGATTTCATACACTAAGAGTTTGGAGTACGCACTATAGAAACAGGATGTCGCTATCACGTTCAAATCTCAAAGCCGTGCTTAATCTTTCTGACGAAACATTGAAAATGCAGTAACTAGCTTTCACATGACTTCTTCAAGTCCTATCTTTTCTTTCTTCTATATATATTGTTGAGCGGTACAATTATATAAGCATGTAAAGCGTCTCCTTCGTACAACTTCTCATTCTACACATAAACTAAACACTTTGACGAGCTCTTTATTTGATAGATTTCTGAACTGTTTAACGCCTACTTTACACTATATCTACAGACACAACGCTCTAGTGGATACTGTGGACCACCACGGTTGACCTCTCAGCCTCTCCATCATTGCTTTTCTATTTCTCTGCGCAACACCTTTATTTCATTAACAATAATATCTGAGGTTTGACGTCCCGAAACCACGATGTGATTATGCGAGACGCGGTGGTGGAGAACTCCGAGAATTTCGACCATCTGGTGTTCTTTAATGTGCACCGACATCGCACACTACACGGGTCTCCACGATTGTGTCTCCATCGAAATGCGACCGTCACGGCCGGGATCGAACCCGAAACCTTCGGTTCAGCTATCAAGCATCGTCGTCTCTGATCCACCATGGCGGGCAACCTTCATTTCAAGGTAAGCGTCATTACTGGTGCGCTAACGAGCACAAAAAAACCGGTTATTGCGACCCAACTCTGTGCGGCGTTTCTGCAAAATTTTCTTCCATCAAGAGAACCTATGCACAGAAATCTGTACCAGTTAAATTTACGCGTCATTGTTTATAATACTGATGCCATTGACAAACGTAGGCAAGTGCAGTACACTAAATATGTTATAGCGTAGATTTATTTTCAAAATATTCAATAATAAACGCCAAGAGGATAAAGCAAGTAAATGTTAAGTGTGCCTAGGCTAGTTGCCGATGAGGTGGCGGCAAATGCGTGCTCTTGCTACACCTACGCCCTTATTTTTCAGCGGGTCGTTTTACCCAGTACGATTAAACATGTAAGCATGCACAATAGCCTCTTCTTGCATTTTATGGTTTATTTTAGGGGCGGGGCTTGTCCGGTGTTCGTTTTCGTTGTCACGGCTACATTATTTGGCTCGACGCTCAGAAAACGTAGGGTCGAGGCACAAAAGAAGGTTCAACAATACACTAATATCAATTGTGGTGGATCAATATAAAACCCTTACAAACACAGACCTTTTATACTAGTCGGCAATTTTAACGCAGACATTGGACCTTGGGACCTAGCTTGCCACCAGATAGATGAATTTTTTGGGTTACTGAAAATTGTACAAGCTTACCATTACCTCTGGACATTGATAGCTGCATGCCATGGTGGCCGGTTGAGCCCGGGGAGTTCTTTTTTTGTTTTTGTTTTTCTATTAGAAGAGTGCAGCGAGGTTTCAAGAGCCACGGCCCTCCTTTGGAAGTACTTACCTGAAACGAGAGGAAAAAAAATACTCGTAAGTCAACACAATCTACACACGACCTGTCTTTGTCAGAGTAAACAAGTCTTTCTCGTTTTTTTTCTTTATTTTGTAGGCTGAAGATGCGTCTTCATTACTACTTCTCACCAAGCACACACACATACAATGAGCATCCAAACAAACGAGACCTGGTAGTTTTCTGTCAAGTTTAGAGATTTGGTGAGCTACAACAGGTATAGTGGGCACCTCGCAGTAACGCAATTCAAGAAGCCCATTTCGGCTTTCAAAGTATTATTGATCATTATGTGGAGATCGCAACTAGTACAAGCACCAAGATTATTTTCCCGCAAAAATCTCACGAAAAGGCACCTGCAGAAGATGTGCAAACAGGAAGAAAGTGCCTCAGACAGGCAGGGCGACCTTTCGAAAGGGAGCCTTTTTTTGACACAGGCGCATTGCGATCTTCAGCGGGTTAGCTTTACAAGAGTTAGTCCTTGACGTGACTGCACAAAGTATCACTGTCACTACTTGTTATCTGCAAAAGAAGAAACTAGAAGATAACGAGTTCGAACATTTCAGGATCGTTAGCGTCGTAGTGAGACAGCGAAGTTCTAAATATATATACTTTTTAAAAAGAAGAAAAAAAGACTAAAAAGACGATAGAGTTTAAAACTTGAGAAAGGGGGAGGTAGAAGAAAAAAAGTTGAAGAAAGTAAAATAAATTTAAAAGAAAGGAAGAGAACAGTGAAGAGCCTGTAAAAGGCTCATAGCGAAGAGAAAAACACGCGTACAAAAGAAACTGCCAAGATTTGTCTCTTTTTTTCGCTCGTGATTTCCTTTCCTGCACTGTAAGCCTTGAACATGAACCAAGAATTCACCAAAACAAAATCACAGCATATCCATCGAGTGAATGATGATAACTGGGGCGAAGCCCTCGTCCATCCGCCCGTCCGTGTCTGTTTGTCTTCCTGTCTTTCTATCTGTGGATATGCTACGCCTCTGGAAGGACGCAGGATTGCCCTAGACCACAAGGAGCTTCACCCCTAAAAACAATCTTATACCCCTGTCACACTGGAGGTGTTATTGTCATTAGGTCAAAATGTCATTTGGAGTAACGAATGCGATTTGATCCCTGATGGTATCGCAGGAAAAAGTAATGTCATTCGTTCATGATATCATTGTCGATAATTCAGCGAAAGAATGTCCGGAAAAGTTGAGCAAGAAACATGGGATAGAAAATGGTAGAGATGCCTGGCAACCCTAATTAAGCCAAGCCGATCCACGTATTCAGTAGCCGTCGCCGATAGAATGAACACAAGTAGCCACCATAACACAAGCAGCACGACATGTGTGGCGTGAGGAAAAACAAAAGAACGGGAAAATAAATGTGTCACGTCTTTTTAGGTTTTCTAGAGAGTGAAGTAACAGATGAACACTGTTACGTTTGGCCCGGCAGTTCATCTTAGCCAACGCCATTGTGCGTGAGCCGGTCTGAGGAATTCTTTCACCCCCATACTGGCGCCTGCGGACGACGGCGGGGAGCCAGCTACCGGAAAGAGACCCGCCGTACATGGCATCAAGCCTCCCATCTCTTACAACGCGTGGTATAGTTTGCGGTTCAACCGCACACAAAACCCAGAGCATTTCACATTTGTTCGTTTTAAAACACAGTCTCACACGGGTCCATGCTGGCAAACAAGCTTACTGCCGTATATCCTTACGAGAGCAAACGCCACTGCACGCATAAACGTTCACAGAGGCGCCTGCTTGTTTACATTATGGCCGACAGCGCCGGTGGCCATAAGTACTGACATTTTGCGACAGCCTTCTGTACTCCTTTCCTCGTTAAAACGATAGATGCCCTGAAAAAAGCAACTTTAATAGCGTGTTTGCATGAATGCAGGTCAAATTGATACCGAATGCCACCTTTTAAATAGTCTCTGGGGTACAGTATATACGTTCGGGTTGATTGTAACCGCGAATGTGTTTCTCAAACTCATTCGATTGCTTAAGTCATTCAATTCTAATGACATTACATATCTATGTGTAGCAGCCGCATAGTGTCATAAGATGCGAATGTCATTCCATTCAAATGACATTAAAACGTTATGTGTGAAATGGCTCCCCCGGTTGCTCCCGGTATTCCTTTCTTCATTTTGACATCAGCTGTGATACGCAGCATTCATCAATAAAACAAAGCCCATTATGAGAGCCAAACGTTACGATACGTGCATAAACAAGTGCGCGAAGAAATTATCTGCGCGAAAACACAGAATGCTACCACCGGACCAGTCCACGTCGTCGGCTGCATTTGGGAATGATTGAAGGGACACCCGCATGTGGTTACTGCTGTCGAACAACTGCCTACGCTGCACCCCATGTTTTCATGTCAGACGGCAGCTTTTCATAAGAAACATAACATTAGTACAGCGATATGAGTTTTGAGAACGGCCGTACGGCTCTTCCGTTTGGCGTCCACGTTCACCTCGGAGGTACAGTCATTACGGTGCTCGACTGCCGACGAGAAGGTTACGAGTTCGATCGCGGCCGCGGCCGTCGAATTTAGGTGGAGGCGAAAAGCTATAGGCCCGTGCCATGGGCGATGTCACCGCACGTTAAAGAACATCGGACAGTTAAAATTTCCGGGGCCCTCTACTAAATCACGCCTCAAACTTATCTCATGGTTATGGCACCGGCGAATATTGTTAATGTCATTATTTGGAGTCAACGCTTCTAACTTACGACGGATAGGTGGGCATAGGGCACCTCCCAGTGGCGGAGGACAAAGCTTGCAGTAAACAATCGCTATACACGGCCATATAACTAAAATAGTGCTAGCTCGCTGCGCCCGTGCGTTTTTTCCCACCAAATATACTTAACGTGTCCGTAAAACGACCTAACTAACACCGAGAACCGAAATAACAAAAGTGACAAGCGCCAGAGCTTAATAGCCTGCAAAGTAATTGCTTGAAGAGAGTAACATGTCATT
The DNA here is from genome assembly GCF_043290135.1 of Rhipicephalus microplus. Classification (NCBI taxonomy): domain Eukaryota; kingdom Metazoa; phylum Arthropoda; class Arachnida; order Ixodida; family Ixodidae; genus Rhipicephalus; species Rhipicephalus microplus. Next base: position 169,411,108 of record NC_134710.1, on the reverse strand, counting down.
CTGTATCACCATACCAGAAGCGAAGCGTTGTATTTTACAACGACCTCATTGTCCCTATCACACTGAAGACACGATAACTCAGAAGGAAATCGCGCCCGCTGCTCACCAGTCTTTTTCGATTCTTTGGTTACCCGTCATGACGCCCTCTGGTTTACGCACCTAACCTAACCAGAGGCATAAGCTGTCGACTCGCCAGTGGACTAAAGAATACCATTCTGATAAGCCAACTACCATTACGTTCTCGGGCATGCCATTCACGCGACATTCCTCATCGTCTCGTTTGCCCCTGTGCATGTGGTGTGGCGTTACAGGAGGCACATACATACTACATGCATACCGACTAACAAACCTGACCAACTCTTTCAAGCAGAAAAATTGCGCTCAGTGCCCCCGCGTCTTTTGCGATATTCTTGTTGGGGATTAATGGAAATAGAAAACTAGTAGAACAATAACTGCTCCTAAGTCGAGAAGCTTAGAACCCCAAAACTCAGGGGAATACGGGAAGAAAAGGAAGCGCCTTATAAGCAAGCACAGAGCGAGGAGAGCGCCGGTGCGAAGGGAGCGAAGATAAAGGGAGAAAGATTGCTCTCTGATGAGCCCAAGAGTGCTCATAACAGAACGATATTAAACCATTTGCTCTTTCACACGTTCCCAATGCGTTACCTCAGAAAAAAATTCACGGTGGCTAACGTAAGGCAAAGCCCTCACGTTAGCCACAGTGAAATTTTCCTCGCCTTCAGCATACAGGTCAACATACAGTAAGTCTCAGAAACCACTGGTCGTCACAGTCGTCGCATTAGCGCCTAGGTGCATATTTTCACGGTGAACTGCGCGTCTACGCAATCCTATCTTGAAAATTTTCGGTGGCGACTTGCTTCCTGTATCACAGTAGGCACAGCGCCAGCTGCCGTTCCGTTTTATCCGTCGCAGCTAAATGCCAAATTTATCACAGCAAAGCAACAATTCTTCGATACTGAGGGGAACAGTGCAAAAAAAACCCTTCAAGAAAACCCTTCTGCAATTTATTTCTCTTACAATGGACTTTTTCACCCCCAGTGTTCTACATAACGACCAGTGTTCTGCATAACACATCAGTGTTCTTCAATTTTTTTCCCCCAAGCTACGATGCGCGCTCGCATTTACTCGTCAGCGCTTGTGTCGTACGTTCATTCTTTGTCCGTCCCGTTTTTTGCGCTGTTCCCCTCAGTATCATGTACCAACTGGCCCTTCAAGAAACCCTTCAACATTATTTTTTTTGCCCGCGCAAATGCTCACCGCTTTTCATGGACGCCATGTTGTAACTAACAGGTCATATTTATTTTTCTTTCTTGCAGCCGACGTTGAGACATTCTGCACAGTGTTTGAATGGGCAAGGAATGGAACCAGAATAACAAGATGAAAAACGGCGTTTAATCACAATCGGGTAAATAAAAACAAAATGAGAGGCAGTAAGCTTATGGATGCAGCCCAATAAGGGGGGGGGGGGGGGGTGCTTGATGTAAATTAACAGGCAACGCTGACCCAGGTTATATTTACATAGGTCGGCGCTATCTGTGTCCGCACTGTGCATGGTTGTCCCCTATAATTGTGGACGACAAGACGTGACCCAAGATAGCATGCCGATTTCAAAAAGCTGATGTGTTTCAACATGTGAGGAGATTTCATTGATTGATATGTGGGGTTTAACGTCCCAAAACCACCATATGATTATGAGAGACGTCGTCGTGGAGGGCTCCAGAAAATTCGACCACCTGGGGTTCTTTAATGTGCTCCCAAATCTGAGCACACGGGAAGTGAGGGAATAATAGAAATGGAATACCAAAAGGAAAACCGTTTTTAAGATTACTAAAAGATGTCTCTACTGCCAGACTCCACCACTCCATGTATGGGCTAATGCGCATGCAATATAAAAATGATAACATTGTGTCTAAAGAGCGCAACGCAGTCCACAAACTGTAGGTTGCTTGGATATTCGCCTTGAACCTAAATCTTTGCCGATACAACGACTGTTAACTTTGTATACTTAGAAGCACAGGACAGAGCAATGGAGGCATTTCCTCTTCTCTCATGACTCATTTTTCAACTCATTTTCCGCTTGCCTTGTGAAAATAGAGGAAGTAGCGGAGTCTTTTTCGATTCTTGCTTATTAATATGTCAATTAATGCTTTCCGTTTTTCTCCATTATGAGCGAGAGAAAGAAATGGAGACGAAAAACAAGGAGGTTAACTAAGCTTTGGATTGGTTGGCTACCCCACGCTTGGGGTACGGGAAAAGAAAGGAATAGAAAGGTAAGAGATTATTCCATGAGTGCTGGTATCTTCGATAAATCAAAATGTTTTACGTAATTTGTGAAATGAATATGCCGAGCTTGACTGCATCTGCACATTTGTCAGTCACCGCGTTGATGACATGGATGCGATCTGTCATCGAGTAGCCTTTTCTTCACCTATCATATTCTCTGGGCGATTTTGTTGTGACGTTTTCATCGTAATCTATTAGAAATTATATTGCGAATTTCCTAACATGCTGTAGATTGCTTTAAAAAATGACCCCGGACTTCGGCCAACACAATTGAAGCTAATCTACGTCCACAACTCACAAGGACGCCGATCACGAAAAATAAAACTGGCAGAGGAATAAGAATGAGTCCAAGCGCATTCAGCAGGCATCTATACCAGATTATAATCGGCCGCTCACCACCGTCTAAGAAAAAAGGACAATTTACTACAATTGCGTCCTCCAGTTACTAGCACAAAAGGTAGAAACGTGCAAGTTAAAAAAGCAGATCATATAATGAGCAGATCATATAATGATTAGGGTAGATAACATACTCTTACACAATGGGTGCGAAGTAGCTTTGATACGAACTGCAACGCCACAGGAAGAGTATATTATCTCTCACTTGTTCTCCTTCACGCTCTCCTCACACACACGCACACACACAAAAAAGATCACAGCCACGCAGCCAAATGTGAATTTGACCTCAAGGACGCGCCGCTCATCTTCCATGGCAACAAGAAGCAGGCAAATGAAAATTTTCAAACGCGGTCAGTCGCGATGTAAATGTATGGAGAAGAAGAGAGTGGTTTTAAAGTGCGAGATCTTCCTTCTTGGTGATGTTTCGCGAGAGCCTTTTCGAGGACAAAACCGACAGTCTCCAAGCACGCACGTGCGACGGACAGAGAGAGCGAGCCGGCGCGTCGCATCGAGCGAATCTCGGATAATTTGCATGCAAAGCGGGGAGAATCTTTTTCGCTTGTCCTACCCGCCTCGCGGCCGCGTCCGGGGGGGGGGGGGGGGGGTATTCAACCACTGTACGTTCGTGTGTGTGTTTGCATGTGTGTGTGTGTATCATACGCATGGCTCTTGAATCTGATCTTCCGTTTTTCTCCGTTTATGGCGTGACTATGCCCCTTCTGGGCACTGCAGAAGAGGCCAGAACCTTGAACTTTCTCAGAGCATTAATTCCGGCAAGCACAACACCTCCTCCACCTCGCAGCAATATATTTGTTGGCTTATACTTCCGCATGATAACTCCACTCTTCGAAGGCCGTGATTTTCCAGCAGCGCAAACTTAAGGAGTTTAAATTCAGTGGATATAGAAAAGACTTAGAATTCTCTGACGATAGCAAACGTTGTAGGAACAAAAAGAGCCCTGAAGAGAACTACATGACGGCATGTTATGAATAAAACAAGTCACGATAACCTAAGCAAACCTATGAAAGGCAGGAGGAGGGAACAACGGATCTCCCATTGATCGTTCATCCACTCAGAACCGAGCACAGCTTAGTGATTACCTCGTGCATACCAATACTGGCACAAGATGAACGGACTTTTACGCATAGATTTTTCATAGAAAATCAAGTAGATCCCCACGAGTGGCGGAATAATAGATTCGCTTACTGGCAAAAAAATGCGCAGATAAGTTTCCGTGCTTTCTTTCTTTTCCGCCACTGAGCGCCTTTGCAGTTGTCAGTCGGCGTTTTCGGCATCTTTACTTTTTCTTCGTGCCTGTGTTAGTACACCCAATCTTTTAAAATGAATGCTTACCATAGCTCAGGTCTATTATTTTCAAACTTTTACGAAATATATAGAGTACTTATTTCGATCCCTTCTACATAACTTTTTTTGGCGCTTTGGCAATTGAGGAACTGCCTTGTTCTGCTTGGTAACGGTCAGCGGAAATCCATCAATATTTTTTGTAGTACATGTAACCGTTACTTTATTAGCAGGACAAGCTTGTATTTGGGAAAGCCACCTTTTGGGCTGACAGTGCATGCTTGTAGCCGCATAACGCGGCAACTGCGGCAACCCCATAGTTGTGCGTACTTTAAAAGAAAAACCTCAGCATTATGTATTAGTTTGGCCAACTTAAGGCTAAGTCGCGGGGCCCTTGATGCCAGCGCCTCATTCGGTGTCTCGCTATTGTTTCGCTATCACGTATTCCTTCTAAAGCTACCGACTTCTGGTCTGCATGATTAGGCTGCCGTGCCCGGGCGTTTCCAACATTAGTGAAACTTCATTGCGCCATCGTGGCGCAAATTCTATATTGTCATCCTGCCAGCTTCTACTTGCGACATATGTGTCCTATGCCCTGTTTATTCTGTGTGCTCTTCTTTCTGCGTCACTACGCGAAAAAACAGGAGATATTACCACGGTGCGACAAAGAAAAGCAATGTCTGCATTGATAGATAAAAAATGCAGACGCCTCAATGTCATCTTCCTCAGGGGAAACGTAGCTGCTGCTCGTGCTCGTCGCAACGTTGTCCTCTGCCAGACTGCCGGCTTCAAGTTGTGACAACATGTAAAAGCAATATCTGGAGCTACATGTTCATTCCCGCGCGTTTTATGAGAAACCGCTGCGAAATTCTGTTTAACTGCAAATACACTTTCGCTTCTTTTAGGCCAGCACTTCGTGCACGTAGTTCCGGTTTAGTAGTGCCTGAAAAACCCGTCCAAGTCACGGCTAAGGGACTCTGGTCTTGAACTGGAAGTCTATCGTACGATACGCGGAACAGTGCGACTTGGAAATCCTACTAAGTGTGATCTTTGCCGTTCGAGGCATGATCACGTCGTGGTAGATTTTTCCGATACCATAATGCAAAAGAACTATAGTCACGCCAAATTGGGAGGAAACATATTATTGTATTTCGTCAAACAGCATGCGAAGCGAACGTGTCGTTGATGTTCGTTCGGTAGATTGCCGCACTCATCTAATCAAGGACCTGCGTGTGCTTTTACAATAACACACGGCGATTCACACGCCACCGTGTCATAAGAAAGCGGATTCTGCCTTATTTGGCAATGCACTTATCGTTAGATGCAAACGTATACGTTGAAAGCTGAACAAAACCACATAGTGTGAATAAATATGAATAAACACAAATAATATTCGCGACAAAAATATTTTGGTTAATCACGACAATAAAAAAGCTGCGTAAGAGATTACGTTCAATAAACATTACAGTCAACAACCATACAGTAAAAGGGCCTGATGTGCTCGGGTTGCTCTCGTTGTGTACTTTCGAAACGCGCGATCAACTTTTACAGCAATCGAAACTGTCTATGGCTATAAGATGCAGAAAAAGAAAATGTGTGGCCAATATGTTGACAAAACACCATTCGCGCAGAGTGGTAGCACCATCCTCTTGGAGACGTGACATTCACGTACCATAGCCTCTCCTAAATATATATGCTAAAGAAGGAACGGTGCCGCTACACACACTGTAATTGTGCATACATCGCTTCAGCCACGGCACCAGCGCATAGTATGAAGCACAACTGACGAAGCTGCTAGGAAAATGTCAATGTCACGAGAGAATTGCAAATCTAATAAACAGAACAAACAAGTCGGCTGCTCTTCTATCTCCACACAGTGGAAAGACTCTGAATGTTGAGCACGAACAGCCAGAAATTCGAAATACACGACCTAAATCCCCTCATCTTCTATTGGAATATGAAGACACTTCTGACATTTCCTTCAAAGAGCTGCCAAATCTGTTGACAAGCCAAGGTGCTGATTTTTAAGACTTCTCAAGCAATAGACCTATCCTGGCTTGCACTGGTTGGAAGACATACATCCAGCACTCAAAACGCGCTTCGAGAACGAAAGGGTAAGTGTCATTCAACGCCAAACGTGCCAGCCATTTTGACGACCAACTCAAATGTATTCGAATAAATTATGCTGATTTGCCTAATTGAAAACAGTGAGTTGCTACAATAGTTCGGAGAGAAAATCTTGGTCACGTGGTTGCCTTACGAGTTTTCCAGAATGCCGTGTAGGTGTTGTTTCTGAAAAAAAAAAGTATTTTAAAAGTACCGCTCTTTCTTTCTATTACAAATTTGGTCCACATATAATAAGTATAGGTGCTTATGTAAGGTGTTTGAAGGTGTGTAATATTAGCGCATTTTTTTCTGCCACATATGCCTCCAAGAGTTTAGCCAAAAAATGGCAGCATATCCACAGGATGAATGATGGAGAGTGGGGCGAAGCATCCGTCCGTCCATTCGTTCTTGCTTCCATCCGTCCATGCGTCCGTCTGTGTGACCATCCGTGCGTCCATCCGCCCGTCCGTGCGTGCGTCTGTTCGTGCGTCCATCGCTGCGTTCGTCCATGTGTCCGCCCCTGCGTCCGTCCATTCGCCCATCCGTCCTGCAGCCATCCGTGCGTCCGTCCATGCATCTGTCTGTGTGTCCGTTCGTCCATCTAGTCAACACTCCAAGTACCACCATCTCGTATCTTTTCATCATATATTCCGCATATAGAAGCACCGCCATCCAGTGGGCATTTCAAGGACTAAACGAGAGGTGGCACACGCACACTTTATTACGGCTTGCGCTTCGTGTCTACTCCCCACCTTTAACCACCTCGAGTTCATGGTATATACTAGTTCACTGCATTTATGGTACTGCGGCCCAACGCTCGCTAAACCTTTCTAAAACCAAATAACGAGGTTACGCCCAGCGAGTATAACGTAACAGCCCCTTCTTGTCAGATAGTTCTCAATGTACATGCCAATAGCTGCTTATGGGGAATGAGAGACAGGATGATTCAGCTTTTAGTTAACGCGAACGCTGCGAATTTTTTATTGTTCAACAACGCACAGAAGAAATCTCCCACCGGCACCACTTCGCAGGTAAAAGCGTAAGACATGTTACGCACTAATACGAGGAATGAACGGGTGCCGCTTTAAGGAGCTTCGCCCCTAAAAGATTTATGTTTGAATTTTTTATGGCAATACTGCACTCTGTATGAATATTTAAGTAATGAGTACTTATTTAACAAAATGTACATTTTGGAGGAAAATATTTTCAGACCCCTAAAATTGCTAAATATTAAGAAAAAAAAGCACGAATTTCACAAAACCGTCATTTTTGCCCACACTGAGATGCAATTTGCACCATGTGGTAGTCCACCTAAAATTCACCTTTATAGCTATATGAAAAGCAAATAAACAGTTCTTCTCATACGGGGCGAAAGCTGTCGTATGAACAAATGGGCTGATAGACGTCAATGTGCAGATAGACGTCAATTGTAATGATAAAAATTGCCGTATAAGCAGAACTTCATTTGATTTTTATTGAGGTATAAAAGTTATTTTTAGTTGGACCACAACATGGTGCAGATTGCAACTCAATGTGAACAAAAACGATGCTTTTGTGATATTCGTGATTTTTTCTTGTCAAGTTTAGCAATTTCAAGGGTGCAAAATTATTTTTCCCCAAAGTGTACCTTCTGTGGCGTAAGTATTCATTGCTCAAATATTCATACAAAGTGCAGTATTAGCATAAAAATATAAACAACATTTTGAATAAATTTGTGAAGGTATATGTGGCAGAAAAAAATATGCTAATATTACTCACCTTCAAACACCTTACACAAGCACTTTTACTTAATATGTAGACCAAGTTTGGTGAAAAAATAACGAGTGATACTTATAAAAGATGTTTTTTTTTTTTCGGAAACAACACCCAAACGATATTCTGGAAAGTTCGGAAGGTACCCACGTGACCAAACATGTTTTCCTCTCCGAAATATTCTAGCAGCTCACTGTTTTCCATGCAGTAAATCAACAAAATTATTTTCCCATGCATTTCAGATGGTCGCCAAAATGGCTTGAACTTTTGGCGTGGAATGACCCGTAAACGGGTTACGAGTACGAAAAGATGGCGCAAGTATAGACGAAGTCGAAAGCTGGCAACTTTGCAGATTCAGACGTTATTAACTTACGACATCGTTAACTGTGGGATAACCTACGCATGTGCACTATGCGGAGGTTCTCCCAACTGCCCGACTGAACAAGGTGAACCAAAAGCAAAAGCTTTTCCAGCCAGCCGTTAGGCCCGAGTCTTACATACCTCTGAAGAGTAGATTAGCCACCCGTGTGGAGAAGCTATAGCATTTTACTACATGCGTCGACGCAGTGCTTTCGGAACTACATTTGCAGCGTATTTCTTTTTCTCAACGCAGGGGCGAAATTGCGGCGAACGAGAGACTTCATTTCGGAAGACGAGTTCCAGATTGTCTAGAGAGGCCCCGCGAGTTACTGCTCAAGCCTGGCAACGCAGAACCTGCCGAGAATAAAAAATGCCTTTCAATTTCAACTAGCTGGTGCTCGTCGCGTGCAGCTGAACAACGGTCGGTGGCTTCCTTCCCTCCGCAAGGCAATTTTTTTTTCTGAAACTACGTCGGAAAATTTCGTTAAAGAACATGCGTTTTGTATTGAAGCTCAGCCTATATAGAGACGCCGAATCATACCGGAGTGGTTTCTATACAAAATCGGCGCGTCCTAATATTCGTGTAATCACCTCTCGCACCGCGGTCTATATTAGGAGAAAGCCTCAGTGAAAATGACTGAATAGTTATTCGCACACAATAACGCAAGAAACCACACGGACGGGGTAAAAAGCAGGCAGGACATATACTGACAACTAGCAAGTACGTCATTTAGCGTTAAGTCCAGTCGGCTTCCTTCGCCGTCCATGCGGTTTTGTTCGCTACTGAGTGAATAATGTCCTATAATAGGCCCCTTGTCTATCCTTTTGATTGAATAAGTAATATTTTGTTGTGATTCCCACAACAGTTAAAGCGGCCACTTCAAGTATTTCATTTATGATCTGAATAAAAAAAAATCGGCAGATCCCCCACACCATGGGAATCCATGTCATGCGAAGCATGTGGAGGAGAGGTGACTGTAGTGCATTTTTTTTTCGTTGTTAAGCAAAACGTTATGAATTCCCGACAAAGATATGTACAAATGTTATACGCACAGACATATGTGTTCAACAGTCACATGTGTTTCACAGTTGTTTGCAGTTGCGTAACGATGTCAGGAGCAAACTAGGTAATACCAACGCTAGAAGTGGTAGGTTGAAATGTAGCGCTTGTGCTTGCGCGAAAGGAAGCCCTGGACAGGGCTGCATATATACTAACATCAGCGGATGGTTCTTAACTAGTATTGATGCTAACCGGACGTGACACCTGTATCATTAGAGTACATATGTAATTTTTATAAATATACATCGGCAGGACTGCACCAACAATTGACGTTTCACCAGCATTATGCCTGCATAAGTGTTTTTTTTTTTCTTTTAAGCAGTTCCGAGACCGCACGTGGCTCTGTGGTATACTTGATTACAACGCGGAATGTTTGGGTTTAATTGCTGCTGGAACCATGACATTCTTCGCATTGATAAGGTCAACGCTGCCGATGTCTGTTTTTTTTCACGCTCTCGCATTTAAATTACCATGTCTGTTCTCGTGATTCCTCGGTAGATATAAACTGTCAATCACCTGTGGCGCATATCCGCTGAATACGGGTATGTTCCCTACGCGTCATGTCTGACGTCGTACATGACCGGATTTTAACATTATTCATCTCATGACCAGGCAGTCATACTCTTCAAACCCTTTTACCCTACCATACCAATTTTAGTCTACCCTCAGTTAAGGAAGTCATCAGGAGAGCCCCCAGACATTAGCGGCTACATATATATATATATATATATATATATATATATATATATATATATATATATATATATATATATATATATATATATATATATATATATATATATATATATATATATATATATATATATATATGATTTAACAGACAATAGTGCCCAGGAAAGTATAGGGGGAGTTATTAGACAGAATTGTAAACGAATCTGCGACCTTTGTATAACGAAGGTCGCCGGTTCGGTTACTGCCCACGGCAAGTCATCTTTTCACCCACTTTTCTTTCCCCACATTTACACTGCAATTCGGTCTAATAACTTCCCCTATACTTTTCTTGGCATTATTGTCGGTTAGATGTCATTAATATTGTGCCAAACACGAAAAAACAAGCTCTTAGGTATATATATATATATATACGCATGTTCGCAGCAGCATCACTCTGTTAACAAAGCGTGCTAACAACAATATCCCCTGTGCGTCTTTTAACTTTTCTACAGCTTTGCAACCTACTTGTTCAGTTGAGGTAAAAAACACAGAGAGAAACTAGTTACTAAGGGCTCAAGCATTCTGAACAGATAGAGATAGATAAGTGGGGGTTAACGTCCCAGAACCACGATATGATTATGAAAGACGTCGTCATGGTGGGGGGGGGGGGGGCTCCGAATATGTCGACTACCTGGGGTTCTTTACAGTGCACCCAAATCTGAGCACATGAGGCTGCAGCATTTTCTCCTCCACCTAAAATGCAGCCACCGCAGCCGGTATTCGATCCTACGACGTGCGGGTCAGCAGCCGAGTGCCTTAGCCACTAGACCACCGCGGCGGGGCTAAACAATCTGAAGAGAGAGAGAGAAACAATAGGAATAAAACAAAGGCAGAGATGTGAACCACGGTTGGTCAGCTTACAGTGGAAAGCAAGAAGAATGTATAAGACGAAGCGCGGTGTAAGAATATACCTGCACCTGTTGACACTATCCACCCCATGCGTTGAAAAGCGATTTCTCCGCGCGTCCAGACAATGTTCGGGCCATTATCAGTTGGCTTGCAGCTTATTCTGAGCATTCTTAAATGGCGCCACGACAAGCGGGATCAGTCGTTTCGGCAGCAGGGCGTGAGCTGCTGATTCTACGCCTTTTTGCTGACGTGTAGCTGCACTGTTTGTAAGCCAGGCTTTTTGTTTTTTTTCACGTGCGTTTTATGCTTTTCTATCGATGGAGGTGGCACTGAATTGCAGATAGGTGTCTCAAAGGGGTCCAACGTGTTTTGTGCCGAACTCTCTATCTGGCTGTCGGACTCGTGGGAAGAGTAAGCCACTCTTCAAAAAGCCACCCGACAGTGGCACCGTGCGATTCCGAGGTCAGACCGAACTCTAATGCCTATATACCGAGCACGTCTGCGCTAAACACTTTTTTAAAAGACATGGTTTCAACCGCGGAGATCAAAGAAAGGGCCAAAGAGGCCAGATCTACTCGTATCTATAAAATCCATTCCCGCCTTATTGCTGAACTGTCCTAAGTAGTCAAGCTAACTAAGAAAGTCACCCGGAAGAGAAAACCTGCTGTGCGATCACTCAAACGATGTAGGCAAATAGTTCACATTATGGTAAATATATAATAATAAGTTTATGTTCTTAATGTTGTTGTTGTCGCATCTAGCTATGCTAGGGTCACACAGGAAGTTTAGGTCGCCAGCACCGCTTGGCCGAGTCCGTCGGCCGCGGCGCCATCTGTAATGGCTCGCAACAGAGTGCGCCCAGCAGTGGCCGAATATACTTTAACCTCTCCAGTGCGCCCAGTGTCAACACCTGAATATTCTAACAATGTCAGAGAGGGGCTACTGCCGCCGACACCGTAACAGTGCTGTGCTCGACGTTAAACAGCAATCTAAAATTGGCATGCCGTGGGTGACGCTAGCGGGAGTCAGCGCGGCCTCTCATTGCCGCCTGCGCACTGCTGCAAGTGACTTATGCGTAAAAGCGCTCACTCGGACTCCCCCGATACGATATTTCGTAGTCATAAATTGACCCTCTGTAAGCTGTCATTTTGCGGCGTAGCATTCAAGATTGACCTGATGTGTGGTATAATGAGACGATGACGCCACAGTAAAGATATTTATTGTAGTTGCAGGGCAGGGTGCACAGTGGCGAATTTAGGGTGAATTTGTTGGCATGCGTTCTGTTAAGCAGCTGTCATGTCACTGTTTCATACCTCCAGTTGAACCTGTCTCGGAATAAATTAACCTGAGCTGCAGCGTCGAGTAAGCAATGACGCGATGGCTACCACAACGCCATGCAGAGCTAGTCTCTAATTATTTCGTACAGCAGGGTTTGAAAAACGTTTGAAGATGACCTACAATCTTTCTTGGAGAAAGAAACTTCAATTAGTGGAAACTAGAATTAGGAGAGCTGCTTCTTTCCCACAAATTTACAGTGAGCCAAAAAGTTTTTTTTTAATTCCTACCTATCCTTACCAGCCTAACTTTTAGGGCTCTGTTTAAATATTTACATCTTTGTCGTGGTTCGAGAATAAGTTGAAAAGCCTGGCATCAGAGAGAAAGGCAGTTGGGGGTGAGACAGCGCTGCACAGGCGGCGCGGAATTATTCTCAGTTGCAGGAATGGACAGTAGAATTATTTCGCCTCTTGAACTTCATTGTTTATATGAAGTGGACACAGCGTAACACCGGGATATGCTGCAACTTCATTCTTTCAAATATCTACGGCCTCGTTAACCCTCTGCAGAAAACGACGACCATGCTTTGCGTAATTTGACTTCGCCGTTGAGCACTCACAGTATTTATAACGCACGGATGGCTGTTACGATTGCTCCAGCTAATAACGTGAATAAAAATCATCTCTTTGCTGAGAAAGGTAAGAGTTTCTTTTGAAAGGCGATGCAATCAACGGGATAGCGAGCAATCATAACATTATACCAACAAAGGCTCGCAGCTAACTTTTGTAGCGTACAACGAGGCCAAACTGCACAACACTCTGGCGCAAGAGAACGGGGCCGCTGCAGTATGCGAAGTGGTGTGCTCTCTATCGCTTTATCGCAAACTAAGCAGTTTCTACAGGAGCGGCGCAATCCCACTTCTTCCCCTTCCCATTTCACACCGGTTTTTCGCGCTGCGAAAGGGCCGGTCTACGCTAGCGGCAAGCATGCCCCGACGGCGTGGTGCGCAGAGGCCGTCGGCCGGCGCCGTCCGCAGGAGAGCTTTTCTTAGTGCACGGCAAGCTTCGCCGGCGAGGCATTTCTGCCTCCGACAAACATGGCCGCTCTTCTGCATGCAGTTGTCGACCACCTCAAATCTATCAAGCGACCGCCGTAAGCTTGTATGCTCCGAACGGACCTTTCCATTCGCTTGGTACTCATTACATTTAGCTTCGACAACACAGTACTCGAATCGATTCGGCACCGTTTTCGAGAGCCGTCTCCAGTGTCTTCGCACTTCTGCCACTTCTTCTGCCTTTCTCCAGCCTTACTGAGAGCCACCTCACCCTATACATCCTTTTACTCAAGATAGGGACATTGAGGAGATATTAAGCAAAGTAATAGAGATTATACATGTAAATTTAACTCAAATACGACAGCTTGCGCATTTCACAAAGCATACAGCGATGAAAGTGTGGCAGTGATGTCAGGGGCCCCACCGTGGTGGTCTAGTGGCTAAAGTACTCGGCTGATGACCCGCAGGTCGCGGGATCGAATCCCGGCTGCGGCGGCTGCATTTCCGGTGGAGGCGGAAATGTTGTAGGCCCGTGTGCTCAGATTTGGGTGCACGTTATAAAGAACCCCAGGTGGTCGAAACTTCCGGAGTCCTCCACTACGGCGTCTCTCATAATCATATGGTGGTTTTGGGACGTAAAACCCCACATATCAATCAATTATCAATCAGCAGTGATGTCGGGGAATAAATAAATGTAGGTTCATATATATATATATATATATATATATATATATATATATATATATATATATATATATATATATATATATATATATATATATATATGTATATATGTATATATACAGGGGAAGTTATTAAAGTCAATGGAATGTAAATAAGAAGAAAGAAAAGTGGATGAAAAAATTCGAAGGTCGTAGGTTCGATTCCTGCTCACAGTTGGTAATTTTTTCATCCACTTTTCTTTCTTCTTATTTACATTGCATTGGCTTTAATAACTTCCCCTGTACATTCCTTGGCATTACTGTCTGTTATATCTCGTTAATATTGCGTTAAAACACGGAAAACGAGCCCTTAGGTATACACTTCTTTCCCTTATATATATATATATATATATATATATATATATATATATATATATATATATATATATTGATTCACTCCGACGAAGGCAGGCCCACCTGCCGAAACGTTAGTAAAACTAGTGTTTTTTCGCACGTTTGTCGACCTCTTTTTCTATCACATATATATATATATATATATATATATATATATATATATATATATATATATATATATATATATGTGTGTGTGTGTGTGTGTGTGTGTGTGTGTGTGTGTGTGTGTGTGTGTGTGTGTGTGTGTGTGTGTGTGTGTGTTAGAATAGAGGTGTTGTACGTCGAGCAACGTTCAGACGCAGCTTGGCGAAAGGTGCGGCAGGCCTGGCTACTGGCGAGTGGCATGCGTGAGCTACCACTACTACCACCGATCGTCATCGTCTTCTTCAGCAATAGTAGAGCATCCATTATTCACATTCATTACAATTACTCCCCGCGAAATAAGAAGCCATCCTGGTGACCTATGGAGAAGTAAACATGGAAGATTCCTAGCAGGGCTTAAGTCTGGACATGTGGACAATTTCCTGGCCACGACGATGTTGTTCAGAAGATGGTTCCAGTGGCTCGATGAGGTAATTCACCGGTGACGTTTTTTGTAGTATACAATATGGGCCGTGATACTTGGGGACCAACTTGGTAGAAAGGCCAGGTGTAGCAGAAGAGACATGCAGCCAGACGAGTGAACCTGGATCGTAGGAAGTAGTGTTAATTTATGCGTCATGGTGGTGCTTTTGGCGTCCTTAATCTTGGGTTGTGAATGATTTTGCCAGTTGGCGGCATTCTTCAGCGTATGTAGCGGTTTGAGACAGAGTCGTGGACTCTGGGGAGTCAGGTCTGTACGAAAAAATGGTGTCCATAGTGCAAGAAGGTTCGCGTCCGTAAAGGAGGAAAAAAGGAGAAAACCCAGTAGTGCTTTGAATGGCGGTATTATAGGCGAACGTGATAAACGGGAGCACTCAGTCCCAATTGGAGTGGTCTGACGAGATGTATATAGACAGCATGTCACTAAGGGTGCGGTTGAAGCGCTCTGTCATTCCATTGGTAGGGGATGATAGGCGCTTGTAGTGCCTATCATCCGACGTGGACCTCACACAGCAATGCTGTGATGACGTCTGACAAGAATACGCGACCACGATCGCTCAGTAACTCTCGAGGTGCTCCATGACGTAATACGATTTTGGGAAGAACGAAAGTCGCAACAACTTTTGCTGTAGACGAGGGAAGGGATGAAGTTCCGGCATACCGCGTGAGGTGGTCGACGGCAACTATGATCCAGCGGTTACCGTCTGCAGTGTTGAAAAGGGGACCATAGATATCAATGCCGACACGGTCGAATGGTCGGGATGGGCATGGTAAGGGTAATAAGGTACGCTGACGTGATGGGGGGGAGTCTTTGGTCTCTGGCACGTGGAGCAAGCCCGAACGTACTGTCGTATAAAACGGTACATGCCACGCCAGCAATATCGGAGCCGTATGCGAGAATAAGTCTTCAGGAAACCTGCATGACCTGTGACTCAATGACCTGGCGTAGACGTGGGTCTAACGAGGTCACTGGCTCGGATGCTTCGGCCACAAGAGAAAGCTGACGCGCAACTTCTTCACGAATGAATTGTTTTATGTGGGGCAGTAAGACGGTGTGATCAGCAGCGACGTCGTGCACGAGGGCGGAAACTTCAGCCGTATCTACAGTGGCCCTGCGCGTTGAGACGCGCTGCTTACGCAACTCGTCGTACTCCTGACAGAGCTGGACAACATCGGTGACGGTCTGTGGGTTCCTAGCGACGAGAATCTGGAAGGTATCGTCGTCAACTCCGTTAATGATGCATGTGCTTGATTTTCTTGTGTTCGGTTAGAGATGAATCGACACGCTTGCAAAGAGACAAGACATCTTCGATGTAACTTGTAAAGGTCTCGTCCCTGCGCTGCAGACTCGACTACGTAGACGCTGTTCCACGCGAAGCTGGTGGGTGCACGGCGGGACGACCGAAGACCGCGGCGATGGCGGTCTTGAAGGTGGACCAGTTGGTGATTTCGCCTTCGTGGTTCTTGAACCAGACGTTGATTTATATGTGGAGTTTAACGTCCCAAAACCACCATATGATTATGAGAGACGCCGTAGTGGAGGGCTCCGGAAATTTCGACCACCTGGGGTTCTTTAACGTGCACCCAAATCTGAGCACACGGGCCTACAACATTTCCGGCTCCATCGGAAATGCAGCCGCCGCAGCCGGGATTTGAACCCGCGACCTGCGGGTCAGCAGCCAAGTACCTTAGCCACTAGACCACCACGGCGGGGCATTGAACCAGACGTTGGCTACACCATTGAGGTGAAAGCGCACGTTCGTGAGCTGGTCACAGGCGTTCCATTTGTTGGAAGCGCTTACGATTTCGTACTCGACCAGCCAGTCCTCGACGTCTTGTTTGTCGTTGCCGCGAAAAATTGGTGGGTCGCGTTACCGAGGCACGCCAGTACAGTAGACTGTCGGTGGTGGGGCAGCTTGAGAAGGGCCAGGAGCAGTCATGGTGAACGGTGAGGGTAGCGTCCAATTGCGAAGTTCAAGGTTGATGGGAACCCTGGCTCCTCCACCACTTAAAATATAGGTGTTGTACGTCGAGAAACGTTCAGACGCAGCTTGGCGAAAGGTGCTTTAAGAGGCAGGCCTGGCTACTGGCTAGCGGCGTGCGTGAGCTGATACTAGTGCCACCGATCGTCATCGCCTTCTTCAGCAACAGCAGAGCATCCGTTATTCAGATTCATTACAATATATATATATATATATATATATATATATATATATATATATATTGTAATGATAATAAATAGTGGGGCTCAGGCAAGGGCGCAGGCAGGGTGAAGGAAGCCGAGGAAGACGAAGCAGAATAAGAACAGCCGGCCTGCAGCAAAGGCGTTGTCTCTTATTTCTCGTCGTTACAATGGCGCAGTCGACGAAGAAAACGGCTTACGTCTCGGTTTCGTCATCCAGAACGCCCGCCGACGTGCAGCCGCGGTAAGCGTCGCTTGAGGACGGCGTCAAGCCCTCCTCGGCAGCTGTTTACTGACACCACCGTTCGGGGACGGCGTCAAGGCCTCCTCGGCGGCTCCAGCACCCGTTACCGGTACCAGTTCACGATAAGGAACGCCGTCACGCTTCTTCGCTGATGGAACCCGCAAGGCGTCCGTCGCGGCCAGCATCGATCCCAGCACCGACGGATGGCGTCCAGGCCTCCGTTGTGGTTCCGGGAAACTTGTCCTGGGACGCGACACGTCGCGGCAACCATGCGCACGGGCCTCTCTCACCTAGGGATGGCGTACATGCCTCCTCCATACCTGGCAACCTGTCGGCGCTTCAAGCACCCACCGTGTACGGCGTCGAGGCCTACCCGGCGGCGCAAGACCGCTTCATCTACGCCACAGTACCAGGTCACAACTCATCACACGGGTTCCGCTTGCCTGGGAACGTCGTTGACGCTTCCAGCGCCCTGGAACCCATGTCCACGATTCCTACCACAGCTGGATTTCCAAGGGACGCCGTCCACGCGTCCTTGGTCAGCAATTGTACCACCTCGAGTACCGCAGTCACTGTATCCTCCGCAGAGGCGGGCCTTGGCTCTTCGTGCGGATCACACGACAGCGCAGCGGAGCTGCAGCATACCATCGCGCAACTCCGCGTCACGACCAACGCCCTCATAGCGTCGAGCTCCCAGCTATGTCCTGCCATCTTGCCAACATTGTGCGCACTCAATGCCATGTTGGCTGCGGCCGCCTCACAAAACTTCGAGGTAAGCTCGCCCGAGAACCGTCGCAATCTCGGGCGTTCTCTCACGGAGGTATCAGAGCAAGTGAACTGCTTGGCGTGGGCACATTTCGGAGTTTTGCCCGCAGTCCCGCCATCGCCGATTTCCTTCGAGCTACCGGAGTTTCGCGGCTTCCAGGACGATGCCAAGGAATGGGTGGCAACCGTCAACGCTGTCGGAGATCACGCAGCGTGGACGGACCAAAAGAAGTGGGGCATGGCCATAGACCGCCTTCGGAATGCTGCCGCGGCTTGGCATCGATACGAAGGCGTGCGGCAGACATCCTGGGTGGACTGGAGTGACAAGCTCATAGCTGCTTTTGGACGGAGTCACCATCACCTCTCCACGACCACCCAGTCTTACGCGACCGCTACCGAGAATAGATCCCAGAAGGAGACCACCCTCGCGGCTTCAGCTGTATTTTGCAGCTTCCCGACAGCCAATTTAACCACCTACCCTGGGACGAACAACCCTACAGTGTTGACCCTCACTTCGAAGCGACATCTCCTGATATCACGTCAGTCTGTGGCCGAGTGTGCGGACGTCTGCCACACGCTAAGCGCCGCCTCCTTCAAAGTCACTGTCAGCAAAGACCTACCAGAGAAGGTAATACTTCCGGTTAGTGACAGGTCATCTGACAATGAAGGCTCTACTGCACGTGAAACTATAGGAATAAGCAGCTTGAGCATGAGTCCGACAAAGGCAGTGCTGCAAGAGCACGCGTTGCCTCTCAAGCTGCAACCTGAACTCGGCTCTCAGATGACTACAAAGACACCCCGACGCCCCTTGCCACACCGCAAGCAACGCAGGCGTCGACGCTCAGTGCAGCAGGTGACGGTGCAGCGTGGACTATTTCCAGCATTTGTAACACGACTGCGACAGGATGCTCAAACCGACGAGATTAAACCAACGCGGCCACTTTGCAGGAGTCTGTATCTCCTGCTAGCGGCATCTTGTCCAAGTCAACAGCGTTGGCCCCATCGTGGACGACGCCTGCACCGACCATCACGTCACAGCCAGTGTCGTCCTCCGGAATCTCCTTCAACAAACTTCCATGTGAAATATCAGCTTGGCCGAGCCCGGCCACCCCGGAATAGTCAATGCCGCCCACCGGAGACATTGTCGGTAGCCCACGAGGCTCGCAGTCGGGGCCGAGTGTAATGATAATAAATAGTGGGGCTCAGGCAAGGGCGCAGGCAGGGTGAAGGAAGCCGAGGAAGACGAAGCAGAATAAGAACAGCCGGCCTGCAGCAAAGGCGTTGTCTCTTATTTCTCGTCGTTACAATATATATATATATATATATATATATATATATATATAGAGAGAGAGAGAGAGAGAGAGAGAGAGAGAGAGAGAGAGAGAGAGAAATGAACACGACGAAAAAAAACGACCTTCCACATCGCCGCTGGCCTGTTGGACGCTGGGGGGGAAGGAGGGCGGCACGAAGCGAAGCGCCGACCACCGAGGGAGAAAAGAAATGGCCAATTCCTCAAGTTTGTGGGAACGTTGGCAGCGCACGCGAACAATGCGGCCGAATTACGTGCACCACGCAGTTTTCGTCGTCGGTGCCGACGGCACAACGCTCTTCGAGTTCATTTTGCACGGGCAGGTACGCTTTTCACGGCGCAGGAAGAAACATATGTCTCGTCGGAAAATGAAAAATGGGTGGAAATTAACTCGTGTTCAACACTTTGTCTTTATGCACGCCGGCTATGTACGATAATTGTGGGGAAAGTTCGCACCGCATACATTAAAACTGGTCCACGAGATTCATGAATTCAGCGCCTTCATGATTTGTGCCTTTTTGCTTTGTAGACTACTCGTACGTTTGGTATTCTTTTTTTTTTCGTGAAAAGAGAAGAAAAAAAACTTCCAAGGCTATGTTCCAGCCTCTTAAAAGTCTTGTCTCTTTATTTCAGGCTTATTTACGCAAATTTTATACAGGCACGAGTAAACCACATAGAACTACACATTGCATCGTTCACACGGTGATGTTTAATAAAGAATCAGTGCACTCGATAGTTATCGTGAAGTAAGGTCGAGAGGAGAAGTAATGTTTGCCGGACAAGTGCTTCAAAGCTTAAAACTATGACATCCTCAAAAAAAAAAAAAAGCCCACTTTCTGCAGCTAATGAATCGCAGCTTTTTTTACTTCCTTTATTGTTAAATAAGTAAGCGCTGCAAAGAATACCCCAGCCTCCCGATTTTAGGGGAACCACTTAATAAAAAAACATCTGATAAACACACGCGCGCACGCAGAAAAAAAAAGATAGAAAAAATGAATAAAATTCATGGATCGAGTTCATGCGGCCTTTCGCTCCGCAAGGCTCCGTCATGATCGAGTGGCATCAGCTCGTACGAACAACTTAAGTTAAAGAACATTATGCGCATGCGCAAATACGGAATACGGAAGCGTAGACAATGTATACCGGCTGGATACTTTTTTCTTCTCGAACAAGTATATCGTTCGTTGTCTTCCATCCCGAAAGAGAACGTTCACGGTGAGGGCAGATAATGCGCGGTCAAATGCGCGCTCCTCGCTTCCGGTCAGTTGAGTATAACGTGATAGAGAGCGAGAAAAGAGACAGAGAGAAATGAGAAAGGGAGGGAGATTACCTTCCACGTTCCGTGCAGGCTGCACGGGAAAACAGCGTGCGCGCGCTTCTTGCGCGGTGCGCGTGTTATCCGAGCCGGAAAGCTCATCAGCCGCATATCGGCAAGCTGCGCGCCATACGACGGCCCGGCAGTAAATTGGAAAGCCCGAGCAGGCGGCATTGCGCCTACAGTCCGCTATTCCTCGCTGCCTGTGGGAACCGCGGCACGTAGGCAGCTGCAGGGGAAGGCGCTTTAACTCGGCCGCGCTTTTGATGGTCGACGCGGGAAACAAAAAGTAGGCAGAGACGAGTTCTGCGCTCGACCAACATTTACGTGTTTGCGTTTTTCGTGAGTTCATGCAGGCACACAGAAGACGTCTACGCTCCGAAAACATTCCACCGACTATATATCGTGTTGTGAATAGAGATGTTCGAAAACGAGGCCACCTTTAAGGATGGGTATAATATTTCTCATATCCGCACGTGAAACAGCGTTTGTGGAGGACGTCAAAACGAGCAACAAGTCGCTGGTCGGCGCGCAGTTACGCTGCACAACAAGAAAGGAGCGATCCCTCAATTGAAGCTATAAGAGATCATCATGCAGGACGTTCATAGCGGAGTGCAGTGTATACGCGCCCACGATCATTGCGAATGCGACTCGATTTCCTTCTCGAAACGTAGTCGACGTCAAAAGCTTGTGCGATTCAGCTTCAGCGAAACCAAAATTCAACTCAGCTTTAGAAACTGTAACAAAACCCGATTACAATTTCTGGACAAGTGGGGCGACAGCGGAGCTCCGAGAAAATGGGAATTCCTAAGCGTGGAGCTTGTACAGTGAAAGCTCTTACAAGATCACAACAGTGCCGTAAGTGTCCGCCCCCGCTGCCACTGTCCGTAAACACAATGAAGCGGAATAAGAAAAAAAGTGAGAAAAAGGTATCCAGAATATATTCGAACCCGGGCCCACTGAGATGTAGCCAAGTATTCTACGACAGAGCCTCGACAGTTCTCATTACTGTTTCCCGAAAAAAGCGAGTACATGCTTGATGTCGGGAAAGGAACCCCCTTAGCATATGTATATAGCGTGGTAGGAAAGTACTATAACGACCGGGTGTCACACGATGAGGATTGCGTCTCTGGTGAGTAGTTGAAAGGTTCCAACCTATCCCAAAAGGCTCAGCCCCTTGGTATGAGTTCGCACCTTTCATAACTCTTCATTGTCATCTGTCACAGTACCAACAAAGGGCACACATTGCTTAACGGATGTGTAGTGGGTACCTCACTTCTCCGTGGCATAAAGAAGAATTGCGCAGTGGGTGCTTCCCTACATCACAAAAAATATAATTTATGGCGTAGTGGGTGCCATAAAAGTTTACTAGCAGTAGTTGCCCCAAGAGAGTTTACAAAAGGCCACAGAAAGGACGCTCGTCTAGCTTAAAGCGGCCCTGAAACACTTTTTCAAGTAACCATGGAATGAATTCACTGGAAGAGTGTATTTCCTCACGAATTCAACCCCTCAAAAATTTTACGAATCTGTCCAGTGCGAGTGGAGTTTGTCGCATGCTGCAATTGCATTCTCTCTTCTCTCGTTCCGACGAAAGCGCTGGAAGCTAAGCAGCGAGAAATGTCAGGGCCACAGAAAAAACGTCATGCGCGCTTCGCGATCCTGAGCACTTTTTCTTTCTTTTTTTTTTCTTCGAATGTGCGGCTTTCTCAGTGTGATTGTGCGCGTGCGCCTGCGAGCAAGTAGCGGCCTGCCGTGGTGATCTTTGTAATGAGCGAGTGCGCCATGTTCAAATCAGCCAATGGCTGATAGATAGGTCATTGAAGTGTGATTTTTGGGTATATAACGTGATTTTTCGAGAGAAGAGAAAGCAATTTTTTGCTGACTGATAATTTATTGTGATTTGCAGGCCATGTGCTGTGCTATATTATTTCGCTGGCGTGTTGTCGGGAGCCTTTACTACCAATCGGCAGCGTTTTCTGACCATGCTCAAAAAGTGTTGCAGGGCCCCTTCAAGGGCGAAGCTCTTTAAGTCATGGGTCTGTACATGCATGTCTCTCTTGGAACGTGACCGCCTAGTTCTATGACTCACTCAGCAGGTGCGGACAGACAGACAGACAGACAGACAGACAGACAGACAGACAGACAGACAGACAGACAGACAGACAGACAGACAGACAGACAGACAGACGGATGGATGGATGGACGAGAGGAAGAGTCACGGTTTGCCGATGGAGCCTTCCGAAGCTTCGCCCCACTCATCATCATTCACTCCGTGGATATGCTGTAATTTTTTTCTGAGATTATGCTCTTGTTATTAATTCGCACTAAAGCGAGCCAGTGCGCTGAAGAAGAAAAAGAACTTCTACGGTGTGCTAAAAGGAGATGTTATTACCATATTATGTCGAAAACAAACAAAATAACCATGGTTACCGTGCATTGTTCTTAATTCTTAGATTAACCGGCGGCCTCTTGGCCAAACACCCTTAGTGGGTAAGAGTCGGAACAGAAGAACAAGCCAGCAAGCAAGCAAGCAAACAGATATGACAGAACTCCGTTTCAAACGATAAGCCAAATACAGAAAACTTGAAGTCCTGTAGACTTCACGCCTGTTATTAATTTCGGGTCTATACACTAAAATACGTGCGTAATTCTGAAAATTGCTAAAGTGGCGAATAACCGTTAACTCTTGTAATAATTTCATTCGAAAGCAGTCGCTGGTAAATATAGCAGGGAAGTGAACAAATAGCTCCAGCATGTGTTCCATCAAGTTGAGTAAACGTGTACAGCTGGGCGAGTTGGTTTACATACATACAAAGATTTTTATTTAAATAGCAGAGGAACTAGTTGAACGAAGTCCTAAGACCCCCTAAACGAGTCAGCGGCTCCACCCAAGTCGGCACAGGAAGGTGAAGACCCTGCGTGATGACCCGGGCCCTCCGGACAGTCAGTAGTTGTAGACCCAAGTCCGGACTGTGTAATATCACCCGCCACGAGTCTTCGTCCCATAACTCAGCGCCCACATTCGTACGGCACTGCCAGAGCATGCGTGTTAGCGAGCAACTTTCGAGGCCACAACGAAGACACTCTTCAGGAAACTCCCGCTCTACCTACGATACGTTTGTGGGAAGAGATATGTACCCGTATGTAGGAGTCGAAAAGTGATTCCTTTGGCTCTGTTCAGCCTAGCATTGGGAAGGAGAAAACGTCTCCGACTCAGCTTGTAGCTGGACGTAATCTCATGGAATGTTGTCAAAAGGATCCTTTCTGAGGTCGATATTTCCCTCAGACGCTTCACCATCCCTTGCCTTCGTGCCTTCTTATGCAAGGGTGTGAGCAAGATCAACACCATCAATGCCCTCAACGTGCACTGGAAACCAAGATATATTGTGACCACCAACCAATGTTGCCTGTTTGCGACCACTCCGAACGAGCCTGGCCGCCTGCAGCGAAATCAAACCACTAAAAAAAGCCCGAACGGCCAATCTTGAATCTGAGTATATGAATACATTTTCGGGAAGAATCCAGCGCATACACTTGCTCTTCCTTCTCTTCTTTTCATTATTAAACTGAGTTCTGAGTTCAAATCCGTTTGTCACCTTTCCATCTATTTTTGTCAATAGTGTCTGTGCTGATTTTTCCTCCGAAAATGTTGCAACCTGTTGAAACGGTTATCGATTGTGACGCTTAAATATTTTTAAAGTTGCAGTTTAAATAATCAGAGGTCTGTTAATAGTGCATATTGATCTGATTGCGAGTGCTTCGCGTTAGCAACGCGCATAGGCACCGCTTTTATTTTTCGAGGTTAAGTTCATCGCAGCAGTCGGAAACTGCCTCGAGATATCTTGCTGTTCTCTTGCGCGGGGATGAGCCGACTTGGTTTTCTGGACTTTTTGTTGAAGCACACTGGTGCTTCATTAATTCCACTGCGAATATTTTCTACGGCACGTGTTTGCCCTCAGGCAACAGCGGCTTGTGCCTCGCATGACGAAGGGCTGTCCTTTGTGATGTCTTTCTAATGTTAACTTCCCATTTTATTTTCACCGTAGTCGCAAATCCCCGATGTCCTTTTTATTTTTCTTGATCGAATTCTTCTAAAATTTACTGTTTTAGTTAGCACCTTAATCACCTTGTTTCTTGGAAGTCATCTCTCCTTTCGTTTTCACGCTCTTGCAATTCATCGCAGACGGCTCTGCGCGCATTGCCAACATAAAGGTTCTCGGAAGCTTTCCAGATTTTGCTAACCAGTTCGACTATTTCCTCCTTGATTCCTGCTACCCGCCAGATACTTTCAGCGCGTGAAATGCTGACGCTGTGAGAGAGGGAGAGAGCTCTTTATTGAAAAGCAGAGAACTTAGCCGGCATATGCAAATCACCGACTTGCTACTATGGGTAGGGAATGGGGTTGGCGAGTGAAAGAGAGAAATAAAGAGAGCAAAAAAATTACACGACTTATTAACTGCCCAAATGCATGATAAAAGTTTCTCTTAGCCTGCTTCGCCTCTGTAGGGCGAAGCAGGCTAAGGGTCCCAATACACAGTGAAGTGAGAAAGTCCTTTGGGCTATTTAATGCATGCAATGTTAGTATAGCGTACGCTCATCAGCATATGCTCGACACCCAAATAAGATATAAGTTCCACAGTTTCGATAGAGGAACATGTTGTTGCACGACCCTCAGATTACTACTAGACTCTGCTTTGATACTGACGCACACGGCTGTTTCTTCATAACTAAAGAACGTACTAGAATGAGCAGCAAAAAATTAATACAAGACGCCGTTTATCCTATTCACCGTTGCAAACTTTGCCGGAAACTGCGTGGCATCCTCCTCACTGTCTCAGCGTTGCTGTTCGCTTTGTAATTCATTCCCGCTGCGGCCACTCGAGCGTTTTGGTGAGAGTAGAAGCATGACCTTTACGCAACAGGGGACGGAGTGCCGTGAATTGCAATAACAATATATCATTCAAGGGAAGTTTACCCTCTGAGAACTGTCAACAAAACATGCTGAAACTCAGCCAAAGATTCCAAATACAGTTTTTAACAATGCTGCCAGGCCCGCTGGCATGGTGTGTAGCGGTGAGGTTGGATAGCTGGTTTAAAGAACAACCTCCGACATTGCCGGGCACGGGCATGACTGACTTCGTTCTATTGCTCCTGCCAAAAGAAAGACTCCACATATTCTCCAACGCCAAATGGCAGGTGCACGTTCAACGCACTTCTGCGCATAGCAGAATACACTACGATAACAGTCCACATGAAACGGCTGCCCACACAAAAGTAAATACGTTTAGTTGATTCCTCATTAACGACCTAAAGGAGAGCGAACAGAGTTCCGATGTATTCAAACCTCCGAGAAATGTTTATGATGCGTTCACCAAAGCCATGCTTTTGATTAGAATGGGCTCGTTGCGGCTGTGCAGAAACAATACCACATGATTATGAATTGCCACGAGGATTTTAAGGAGGTAAACTGAATATACTGACGTAGCACCACTACAATACTGTATGTACGCGTCATTTACGGCTGAGAACGCCAAGACTCTGAAAAAAGTTAGTTCTGCCGCAGAAAAGGTTATGCAAAGAAGGTTTGTAGAGAAGTTAAATGCTCGTATACATCATTTTATCAAAAAAAAGAGTCCGAAAAGTTATTTCTTCTAGAAAGCCCATCAATGCTATCTTGGAACAAAATTTTGCCACTCAAGACGTACAGTGTGACATCGATCTGTGAAAGCCCGTGGCGTCAAGTGCAAACGCCTGTATGGCGCGGGTTCAAGCGCCGCATACAATTTCTTCCTGCTTGTTTGTGCTTACTACTCCATGAATAAACAACAACTTAGAGGACGCTTGAGCTTCGTCTTGAAGAGCAGAGCGCAATAGCGCGAACGGACGCCGTTCACATCGCCTCCACAATAGCTAGCCTGGCTTCGATTTTCGGTGGACATCTATGTCAATGTGTAAACACGTAGATGTAGATCGTACAAGTTTGCATCACACTCACCCTAGGGAAAGGAATCGGACAAGAATCGTATAGCGTAGAAAAAAAATGAAAGTTTGTTGCTTGTCGTCTTCTTTTGAAGGATTTTTCACCAGAACGATTATTATGACAATAATGAATGCGGTCGAATGAAATCTTATCAAATAAGAAATGAACTAATAATAAAAAATGAAGCATACTTTATGTTAATTTGAGGCTTTGGAACCATGGTGGTTGTGCAAATCTGACTAACTGTGCTATAATATATTGAACGACCTCGCATACTTTCCCGCAGAAACACCTTTAAATTGGCCCTTTCTAGATGATCCTGGGATGCGTTGACCAAGTGACAGTTGCGAAGTGCTCAAGGTACGCTACTGTAAGGCAAAACGCGCACCTGCACAGGTACACACGTTGTTCATGTTGTAGTTGATAACGATAATCAAGTAGGTCCATGTGATTTGTAACTGGTGGGCGTTTCAACCATCCAATCATGAAATTCGCATGTTTTCAAGCCTGGTGCGGTTCTACGCATCTTCCGCGCAATATTATACCCTGCCACACTGGAAGGTTTAATGTCATTCGAATGGAATGAAATATTGGCACCTAATGACATTATGCAGCTGCTACTGAGCAATATTTATTGTTATTAGACTCGAATAACTGAAGCAATTGAATGAGTTTCAAAAGCATATTGGCCATCGCAGTGGAATCGAATGTATACTATGTACACCAGAGGCTGCTTAATATTGCTTTAGTTATCTTCACTACGACACGCGTGCATGCAAACACGACATTAAAGTTGTTGTTGATTTAGATATCCGACACTGTAACGAAAACACTTGTACAGAATATTGTCGCAAAATGGTTTTACTCTCCACCTCAGTGCAGTCTGGCCGCCGGCGCTGTTGGTCTAAATGAAAACAAACGCCTGTGTGTATGTGCAGCGATGGCATCAGCTTCGCGAGCACTTTGGACCTGGCCGGAGACGTTTCATGTCATGGGGCTTTCAGAAGATAGTTCTGCGCAGTTCTGTTGCAACCTGTTTTCCACAAAGACACTTGTGAGGCCATGTGTTAAAAGCGAACAAACGCGCAATGCTTTGGGTTTCTGCGTGTCTGTAGCCACACCGCAACCTGCCACGGGCGCCTCTGTCATTCGAGGTTCTAGAAAACTTCCATGCACGCGACACGGTTCTTCTACTGAACGATCAAGGCTCTTCTTAGCTTACGCACTTTTGTCGCAGCGCCAGGTATAAAGCAGCTAAACGCTTCACTTGCTGCAGCTTAGCGCCTTTGCTCCGCCGCGGTGGTCTAAACTGGATAAGGTACTCGGCTGCTGACCCGCAGGTCGCGGGATCGAATCCCGGCTGCGGCGGCTGCATTTTTCGACGGAGGCGGAAATGTTGTAGGCCTGTGTGCTCAGATTTAGTTGATTTGGGTCTTTTCACTTGATAGATGAAAAAATTGGCCTTGTATCTGCATATTTCACGACAAAAGACGATAGTTTTGCGTGTGGAGAGAGTGAACAAAACGTTTATTTGATGTCCTGTGCGAGAAAACCAGTGAATTGTATTATGGAAGCGCTGCGTTAGAGAGTCTCAATCCGTGCAGCAAAGGCGAATGAGCGCATCGAGGCACGTTAGACACAAGCGCCATCTGGCAATTATCTTCGAAAACGAAGGAAGGCGTGCGCGCCCATGGAGAAAGATGCGCACTTGTCTCGGAGGCGATAAGGCGTAGAACGCAAAGCGACGGGCAGGTGCCACCACCGTGTCGTGTTAGCAAAGCATTGAAAACACTTGCCTTTTTGAGCATCGCGTTGCACTGTCAGCGCAGCGTGATAAACGCTCCAGTCCTTAGAAATTATTATTCATGTGTGCCTTCTCTAGTATAAAGACACAAATATAAAATATCAACGTGTTGTTGTGGTGCCTTATATATGCGCAATAATTGCTTTTATAATTGACTATCGGGCAAGTATGAACGCTGAAACTTGATCAATATTGGTTGGCACTGCGGATAGGGTTGCCCGTTTGGTGTATCGTTTGGTGCCACTTGGGGTATCGTTACCGTAGACAAACAGACAAATGTACGGACAGAGAGACAGACAGACCATCCAAATGTTCGGCGTCGAAGGTCCTCAAGAAATACTATTGTCTTTAAAGAACCACAGCGTACCCACAGAGTGAACGATGATGTGGGGCGAAGCCTTCGTCTGTCCATCTGTCTGTCTAGTAACGAGAACGAGCCGCCGAGACCTTTCACTTCACTTCGTCTATGCCCCACCAACGAGGCGACGAGCGCGAGCCCACGCGGATCTCCGCGCCCACTACTCTGCTTCTTCCATGCTCTACTAACAAACCGCACGTACGGCGACAATCCAGGAGACTGAGAGAGGCACTCCTTCCTCACGCACCCAGGTGCAACCCGCGCAGCAGCCAATCGGAGTTTAGCGGTGCAGCGCCATCTAGAATATACTCAATTAACTGCAGTTTGTATGTACGTCTATGAGAAAGTGCCGTCTATTATACAATTCGGGAGATACTGCCTTCCTTTTTTTTATTTCTCGCCTCTTCTTCTCTCAGTAACGCCTTATGCAAGACAAGGTTAAGAGGAGCTTTACTCTTAAAATTAAAATAGCATATACACATCCAACATTGTTGAGTGAGTACTTAATTTCTTATTTGCGGAGAAGAAACACATATCAGCCACGCTCACTTTCAACCTAGTCAAGCCCCACCACGGTGGTCTAGTGGCTAAGGTACTCAGCTGCTGACCCGCAGGTCGCGGGACCGAATCCCGGCTGCGGCAGCTGCATTTTCGATGGAGGCGAAAATGCTGTAAGCTCATGTGCTCCGATCTGGGTGCACGTAAAAAACCCCAGCTGGTCAAAATTTTCGGAGCCCTCCACTATACAGCGTCTCTCATAATCATATCATTGGTTTTGAGACGTTAAATCTCACATATCAATCAATCAATTCGTACACAATGAAATGCTTCGCATTTAATAACGTTAAGAAAGCGAAGAATCACTGGCTCACAGTGCATACACGAGGAAGTTAGAAGTTTCCATAGGAACTGCAAATGAATACCTGTATCGAACTTTCAATCCTAAACTTAATTTGAATTGCTGATACGGGAAGCACTACAGCGTTCAATGTTAGACGAATGCTCTGAAAGGGCGTGCTCTTTGCATAGGGCTCGGCACACCTCAGGCCGCTGCCGGTCTCGCCTCATTCAAACGGTATTCGCGGGACGCGCGTCGCGGTCTTCCTACTTTGCGTGGCTTCCACGTGCCGCGCCCTCCTCGTTCACTTACCCCGTGCCTGCTTCGGCGGGGGCACGAGTGCACGACCCGCAGTGAAATCTGGGGCGAGTAATTAAGCGAATACAATAGGCAGCTGACAATACGCAATTACTGCGCCAGCGATGCAGCTCACTGGCACCCTCGACGCCGCCCAAGCGCCAAATTAGTGTGACAGGGTGCCCAATGCAGGAGCAGCGCGCGACGTGCGTGCCACGCGTGGCCTTCGGCACGTAGACGGCGTGGTCATTATGCGGGCGTCAGGTGCTGCACAAAACAACGCCGCCGAAAAGGCGACAGGAGCGAGTGAAGTGGGCAAGTCGATTGCCAGCGCTTGCCACAAGTGGCCAGTGGTCCCCCACCATCGAGCATCGTCGTCCGGCCGAATTGGCAGTCGCCCGCTTTTTTCTCCCATCGTATAAACGAGGATTGCCGAGACTGCGTTAGAGTAAAAGCGCCGCCTAAGAACTTGGAAATTACCTCGAGACGTTGCAACTGGCGATCGAGTAGTCCCGGGAGAGCCATAAGGCGATATCGTTGAGCACTCGATGCGGGCACTCGATGAAGAAACTGCGAGTCTGCAGAAAAGGTTCCACACAGCGATACCTCTTAACGTGCCTCTTGCTTGCCACGATGAGAAAACCTTCTCCAACCTCTCGGACGAGAAAAGTGAGCGAAGAAGGTACAGTCACAGCATCGTATGCAAGCTCAGCGCTCGTAATAAATGAGGCTCTGCGTTCCCTTTTATATCAATATGCGACTTTTTCGTTTCCTTTTTTTTCGGCCTTTACACTCTTCTTTGCTACATCAGTGTACGTGCATGCAAATGTAATTATAGACAATCAAGAACGCTCTTGCACTTTACTTATTACTCATTACGTTTTTTCCCCATCTTGAGCCCCGTTAACTGGTTCCGAGAGCCGTCGACCGGCATTTTGGAGAGTAGCGGCTTCGTTGATCCATAGTGTATATATGCTCTAATTTTTTAACATTCCTATAGACTAAGTGTGCTTACACGCTTGCTTAATTCCATTAATGTTAGTACACTTTTTTCCACTACTCCTCTTTGGATTTCGAATCGCACATTATTTTTTCATTACTATCAGTTAATTTTTTTTTCGTATTCGTTTACACCCCTTATCGAGGTTATAGTTTTTTTTTCAGTGCTTCATGCTAAAATAGAGTGTCCCTTGACAGCATTTCATATTTTTCCGCTGCATTCAGGCATATTGGATGCATGTACGTCTTATAGGGTGATGTTTTTTTGTTCACATTATTTTTCCTACATGGGCGCTTTTTGTTGTTTTCTTTTTTTGCTCAAGAGGCAGCGTAGTTTTTAAACTGAGAAAAAGAACAACGTGCGGCAAGTTTGAGGGCACTCTGATTTACCACAGTGAGCAGTATTTTCTGCTGTCTATTAATTCACCGACTACAATTCGCCATGAAACTACTTATCGATGGCCTAACGGCTCTCCAGCGGATTGCAGCACGCGCAAATCGTGCTGTAAAAACATATTCGACCTTCCTTTACTGTTTTCGACTCCTGCGAGCCTCTGTGATTGCCGTGACAGTATATTCATCACTGCATGCTCGTGTCGACATGCGAGAGTTTTTTTATCGGGACCAAACAGTAGCAAGACAAGATCCATATGTTGCATGCGTGTGAGCAGGTCTGTGCACACAGGACACGTAAGTCTTTATGGAATCTCAAAATATTGTGCGTATGTCACAGGGGGAGTTGCTAATCTATTGTGCCGTGCTTCTATCCCACAGCGAATGCAGTAATATACATACACAAGACCGCGTATATACGTTTGACGACGGACGCTACTGCATTACACCAAAAAATCGAAATCGGCGTTCTTCTCGGCGGTCTTATATCGATACTGGTTCCCGATATCGAAGAATGAAGGTCAAGTTTACGCGCTCACCCACAGGTAGCTTGTAATGACACCACTACTGAATCGTGGCTACATTTCCCACCACTGTGGCAAAAAAAAAAAAAAGAAGCCCGCGATACAAATCATTCGGTGACAGATGGCGCCACGGTGATTGCACAGCAATCACTGCCTTTCAAGACGGCACACATTTCTTATTGAACTGAACTGGCACTGCTTCAAGCAATAAACTGCATTGCGTTCGTTCCCTTCATTTGTACGCGAATGCTCGAAAGCGTGAACCCAGTTTTGCAAATATTTGCAACAGCGCATTGCGTACACGCGCGAGCTTTTGGACTTTGCGTTTCGATGACTCGTCAGGCGACTCCCCATGCCTCCATCAAGGCACGAATGCTTCGTCGACGGCACCGAGATTGGACGGCGTCATATGATGCTGACGAACTTTTCCAAGTTTTACATATCGTTGGTGATTTTACAAATTCCAACTGCAGTTTTTGCGTCGCTCTCCAATGGTGCGCAGTCAAAGTGTGACGCCTGTAAGGTCCTCATACCGGCATTCATCAAGTGCACAATTCTCTCCAAAAAGTGATCAAACCGTTTAAAATTACCAGTTTTCTTTGGCCCTTCCCTCACTGTGACACCAGTAGTGCTTCCGCGCTACGGCGATTTATAAAACGCGCGTTCAATCAATCACGTGAGACATTTATGCCTGCGTTCGGGGCACCCACTGTGGTCAGTTACCAGGCTGTGTCGCTTCTCCGCTGTCACAGCGAACGGTTTTCGGCGGACGCTGTCGTCACTGAAGTGTGGACGAACCACTCGTTGAGCTGCACCTTGTAAGGGATGGAGGACTGCCCGGTCTCTTGTGGTAGTGTGGTGTAACCGGGTGGAGGAAACGAACGCTGACAAGAGGATACGGAAAACAAAACATGGTTTATGTCACTATTTACACATATTTACAGAAAGGAAAAGTCAGTGGTTTCACAAACCACGAGCGTGGTGGTTGAACGTTACATAGTTCAGAGCCACGTCCAGCACTCTGCGGCGTCGTTTTAAGCCCTGTTGGGCTCCTTCTCTCCGAGTGGAGCACCAATCACACACGCACAACAGGTGAGGGGGGCGAGCATGCAAGGTCCACGTGAACACTGCACTGTGTTGGCGCCAGCAGGGCTCTTTCTCGTCGTGTGTGTGCCGCTAGTCAAGAGTTCCCACGATCCTGGCAGCATACTTCAAAGTGTCCGCCGATTTTGTTCGCTCAATTAGCGGGGCGATCCGCGGCGGCCGCCGCAGTCTCCCCCAGGAAGACGCCGTCCCTGTTGTCCTCTCTGTGGCGTCGCGGCGTCTTGGCGACACGACGTCTCGTCCTCCGGCTAGCACGTACAATGCCTGACGAGCATGGGCAGTCGGCCGGTCGGCTTGATGATTAGGCACGCTGCTGCTTGAAGGGACGACAAAAGGGTCCGCATTTGAAGGACGGGAACTCGCCTTTGCTTGCTGCTTGGTCTGGATAATTGCTCAAATCTTCGGCAGCGACAATCAGACTGGGCGCCGAAGGGATTTAGAACCTCTCCAGTGGATCGGCTTACACACAAAGGCGTCTGCCCAGACGAATTTCCAGGCCAAACTTAACAACCTATTTCGATGTCCTATTTGCTCCTATCTTAACGTCAAATTAAACTTCGGTAAGCTTGCGATCACATTACAATGCAGAGCGTCTTCTTCCCTATATGGCACCCAACGAAGGTCACCGCAGCGGTAACATATTTGCACGGTATATAATATAGTTCAGAATTTAAATAGTCAAGTGTTACGTCTTTTTGTTGTTTTCGTTTTCCGAAAAAGCTAAAAGAGCGGTGATATCCAAAGGTACATTTGTTCATATATCATCGTTTTTTTGTTTTTTGGGGGGACAGGAAGGCAAAGTGAAGCGGTGACATTTTTCTTGAAAATGTACACAATTTTCTTATAGGCGTACCATACAGCTAACACGTTCACCTGCTTTGCGCCATCGTTTGAAAGTAGCGGCTTTTTAAGTTGCGGTAAAGCTTGGCCAATTAACCACTCTATATACGGCTGACAGCTACGGTATACCTAATCGTGGCCTGACGTCCATATTCTTATTACCGAGCTTCTTAGTACAAGCCGCGCAAAATCGATACAATAGCCAATTTAACGCTCCGTGAACCGGCACTCATATTTGCGAGGGACGCAATATTTTACGTACGATGAGCGCCAGTTCCACAGCGTAGAACATGCAAGGCACATTTGGGCAAACTGTTGCCGATTGTGCCTTACTCTGTCCAAAGCAATCACTCGAGCTCGTCTGTCACCGGTCAAGTGCTCAAGAAAAGCTCCGCCGCGGTGGTCTAGTGGCTAAGGTACTCGGCTGCTGACCCGCAGGTCGCGGGATCGAATCCCGGCTGTGGCAGCTGCATTTCTGATGGAGGCGGAAATGTTGTAGGCCCGTGTGCTCAGATTTGGGTGCTCGTTAAAGAACCCCAGGTGGTGGAAATTTCCGGAGCCCTCCACTGCGGCGTCTCTCATAATCATATGGTGGTTTTGGAACGTTAAACCCCGCATATCAATCAATCAATCAATCAAGAAAAGTTTGCTTCACCAAGCATGACGCCGCCGAAACTAAGGCGCACGGGGAAGCTCGTTTGGGAACGCCAAGTAAGATAATGAATGAAAATTAAATACGTTGTACCTTACGAAGAAAGGCGACCAGGTGCCACCGATTGATGTCATTAGCTTTGGCGCCTTCGCTTCTCGGCATGGCGCAGCGTGAGGTTTTCAGCGGAAGAGAGTCCATTTGAGCACCGTCGATGTCCGCGTTGCTCCACCAATTCCTCGTCAGGCAACAATAACAAACTTAGTGTTTCGAGTTTACTCAATTTCCCAAAGTGTTTCCTCATGTTCTTTCAGGCTTTGATCGCGGTTGAGCAAAAATTATTCTGTTTTTTTTTAATTTATTCAGCAATGATAAAAAAAAGACTTTCGCACCGGATTTAAGCGGTTTCAGTTTATTTGTAAAGACAAAAAATAATTACAAAAATAGTCCAACTGCTTTGCAAAAAAATATTATAATGCTCTTGAAGTGAGTGACAGCGTTTATTTTTGGGCGAAAA
The DNA here is from genome assembly GCF_043290135.1 of Rhipicephalus microplus. Lineage (NCBI taxonomy): Eukaryota > Metazoa > Arthropoda > Arachnida > Ixodida > Ixodidae > Rhipicephalus > Rhipicephalus microplus. The sequence continues at coordinate 169,376,145 of NC_134710.1, read as the reverse complement.
CGATTCTGTTTTCGAATTTACTCAGCAATGACCAAAAAAAAAAAACTTTCATACCAGCGCACATCTCCAATAAGTAGGCGATGATTATTTCATATTACATCCTTCAGCTAAGTGCGAAAAATAATGCGGTCAGAAATGACGACCTAAACACTACAAAGCTATTACTGGCTGACCCAGCTCGACAGCTTAGCGGCCATGTTGTTCGAAGCCCGAGGACGCGGCTTCGATATCCGGCCACAGCAGTTGCACCACGATGGATCAAAATACAAATACATCAGTGTACATTGATTTACAGGCCCATTAGATATTCCCTTTATGGTCTAACTTAACGTCCGAATGTCCCACTGTATTGCATACATCCTAATGAGAAAGCCCAAGACTTCTGGCATGTACAACGGTAATATTTTTCATTTGTTTCCGTTTTTAAAAATAACTTTCTTATTCTGTTGAAAGAGGATCACAATACAGTGGCACAAACCTAGTGACCATGTATACAAAGTTCAAGTACTATTTGTTAAAATCCTACTTAGTTCTATAAATCTCAATATATTGGAGATCATTCCATCAGACAAACCTACCGGCAATGTGCTAATAGAAACTCAATAATATTTTCCCCAACGAATGCTAAACATTTGTCGTCTAAGTATTTGATTGGTTCATTATAACAACACCTGTCCCGATTGAGAATTAGTACTGTAATTGCATCGGATGCATCTATGGGTGATTAGAAAGCAGTTTTCAGTATTTTTCTCGCTCATTATTCTGGTCATATTCATTACGCCTCCCAGATCAGACGCCCATATTAGAAGCGGAATTGACAGCTATTATTCTACTCCTTGGAAAATTTCCTACAACTCATTCGACAGCTGTGAGAGTGACCGATTTGAAATTATCCGTGTGTTCGTCCCTCTTTTCGTCTTCGCAATCGGAGGTACTAAATACATTTTCCATTGATCCCTGCAGTCTAGTGCTATGGGTGCCTGGTCACCTTGGTATATTCATAAATGAGATGGCCAACTGACTAGCGAGAGCATCCCTTGATGGTCTGTTTGTTGCCATCATACCTCTTACAGCTTATGTTACAGCAGAGAGGTTCAGCGAACTTTCCCTTCGTGAGAACACATTAAATATTACTGTACCGAATTTAGAATTCTCGCACTTGCACTTCACATGGAATAAAAAATGATGTCCCACGCGTAAATTCTAGGTCTCCATAACTAAATAACAAAGCCGTATATTACCACTTAATTTCTACCTAAACAGGTTTACTCTGGTGCCATGCCATTTGTGCCCTAGCTGTTACGAACCTGAAAATCGCGACCATTTTCAAAGAACGTGCCGTCATTTTATAAGAAAAAAATATTTTAAAACCTTATATGAAAAAAAAACAGGAACTTCACTTAGTAATCCGGTATTCTGGGGCATTGAAATTTAGCGACTGGAACGTCTGCGGGGCCCTCTGCGAATTCCTGTGTGACACAAGGTGATTCTCTTGCTGAGTTATTCGTCAGCTCTTTTTCAAACCAAGCTTAAATTAGCATTTCTTTATTACACAGCATTATTTCACCTACTAGAGCATCATTTATTGTGAATAATTTTGAATCTTTTAAAATTCTAATAATTTCTCATGTTTATTTTTGTAATTATTTTTCTGCGTTTCAAACTTCCCATACTCTGTTAAAAAGAAGCAAAGTAATAATTTTTCTTTTTACGCTGCGTAGACCTCAATTTTTCAATGACATTCCCCGCCGGCTTCTTGGCCGATCCCCCTTAGTGGGTAAGAGTCGGAACAGAGCAGCAAGCAAGCAAGTTACCCAGACGCGCTCCTTTTTACAGCCTTACGTAGAGCGAAAGGGCGGCACTGGAACGTAGTACCAGTGACCACCCATGAAGACACATGGGGCTGCCCATCCTTTCCGCAAAAACATCAATGAGTGCAGACGATTTCAAGGACTCGCTTGGATTCGCGTCACCTTGCAGGCCTGCACCTACTTACCTCGCACGAACTTAGTTAAAATAGCTAGTAGACTAGTTAGAAATAGAAATAGTTAGTTAGACTAGAAATAGTTAGTTAGTAGGCTGCGCATAATGGGAGAGTCCTTTGCCCTGCAGTGGGCGTAGTCAAGATGATGATGATGATTATGATTATGATGATGCAAAATGCATTGATTTGCACAACACTGAGTACGTGCTCGCGCGCAAGGAAGGAGCACGACCAGTCACCGAGCTCCTGCATTTTCTGGATCCCTCGTATCAGCCATGCTATCGGTGTCGCCTACTTGCAAATGTAGTTTATGCATGAATGTGCGTGCGCGCACACAGGCGCACATAAATTACAATTGTAAGTGTTTCAAAATTTTGTCTTCGTTCAAAAGTAATGCATTCCTCGTCCAAGGATGTACCGGCGGGCTTTCTTGTGCGCCCGATACTCTTGGTTTCGATGTAACCATTGATATTTGATTATTACTATCTAACTTTACGAACTATTGCTTTGAATTCTAAAAATGGTTATGTCGTAAATTGTGAAACCCTGCCCATTTTCAATAAAAACAACTGTCCTCAAGACTCAAGTTGATATATAGGAAGTTAACTGACGAGTTTTGTTGTCTAGTCGTTTCGATGTAACTTCAGCTGAGGGAAAGTACTTCCGCTACGACGTATCGTACGTGCGCGAAGATGCGATGCCTTACTGTCACAGCATCTTAACAAAATAACTGCGTAAGCTAAAAAATCCCCCAGTACAGTTTCGTGAATGCCACATCAGAAACTGTATCTGATGATACATGACTGTGTATCTGCAAGACTAGATACACAAAAGCTAGAAAAAGCAAGCCCGACGCTGTCGAACAATCAGCGGTTCATGTAAACACTTTTGTCCTTTTAAATTTCTGGACTCCAAAGGAAAGAAACGGTTAAGAATTTCGATTCTCTGTCTCTGCGGAATCGCAAACACGCAGAATAAAAAAAGGAGAAAAGAGAAATCAATTAGGCATAGGCAAACTAGCAAAAAAAAAAACTGTGCTCATTGTATTTGCTGATTCAAAATCATAAGATGTTCCATCAGTCGCACGAACGCGCCTCTGCGCTTTCGGCAGCTAAAAATTGGTTTTTGTCACAAAATGCCGTATAAGACTGAAACCTAGGCAGTACGCAAAGTGCACGCGCACCATATAATATGCGCGCGCATCCACCGAACAGCAGCAATGTCTGGAAGAGTTCGCCCGTTCTCGTGAGTAATCTAAATTAACGGCAGGGCTCCCCCCCCCCCCTATCCTATCCCTGCAGGAGGACTACCACGAAGGAAGTTCGTCGCCTCGTAGCGAAACCTTGCGGGTACACTTTCTCCTTGTCAGTTCACACTCAAACATTGTTCGACTGAGCATATAAACACATTGCTCAAGCGGCTTTTCGTACAGAGCACTTTTCTTCATACGAGAAGGCTGGCATATAAAGCTGTCAAGAAGGTGTCTATTGGAGCGAAGATTTCAACACGGACGGCATTGCCCATGGAACGCTGAGCGGCGAAATATTTCACGCTGTGGATCGAATCTGCCTTGCTTCTGAAGAACGTATACCCGTATAGCACATTAGCGATGTGGCGAAACTCCCCGTTCACATCCGGTATATACTGTGGCGTATACTAACAGTAACAGCGTATCGTGGCAACGGGAACGACGGGTCAACATCACGACGCACGGTGCTTCCATGCGGACACAGACAGCGAGACCGCAGACAAGCTCTCACATATATTTGGAGATCGGCAAGAACACAGCCTAAAATAGAGCAGCATTCGGACGAGCGCTAATCTGTACGTCGCCATGTTTCCATCCTCACGTTTGGAAACTACGAGAACTAATCTCTGCCAAGCAGCGTGCATGCAACTATCAACCTCTAGCTGCTCGACCGCGAGACATTAGAATGGCGAAAGCATTTTTCCGTAGCCAGACGAGGCGTTACGAAATGCAATTCGGCCGTTCACTCGCTTCTCAAACTTACCAGTCATGTGCGTTCGCACTATGCATAAAATACACTAGGGAACCGACGTACTTGTGGTTTCGTATGAGTCAGAGTAAGTTTCGCGTGGAGTTTCGGATTTCAAAATCGCTTTCCTGAGCACTACAATGTGCCGCATACGCATGCTAAAGTTTGTCGAGTCCCAGCCGAAGAATAACAGTGAGCCTGCCACAAAAACAACCAGAACAACAAAAACGCTTTAGAAGTCAGGCGTACAGACCATCACGTCAGAAAAAAAAGAAATGAATATTTCAGCGCAGCAGAATCCTGCCTGGGTGCCATAAACAACCACCCTGCGAGCTCGACCAAGCGCTTGAAGAGCCATACTCGACGGTAATCTCACGAGACGCAAGGGTCATAGGAATTCGTTTTCACGGACAAAGGTATACGCGCCCCCACATGACGGTTTCACGGGATGCCTTTATGATAAATTTGAATGTGGCGTGCTTCGACACATTAAGCCACTTATTCGAAGTACACAATGTTCTGAATTAGAGGAAGGGCACATGTTCTGCTCCTTTCTAACAGCAAAACAGAAGCAAATTTTGGTAGTTCCTTTACCAGCGCAGTAAGCAAGCGCCACCACGCGCAGAAACAGAGGACAATATCAGGGGTGTAGCCAGAAATTTTTTTCGGTAGAGAGGGTTTCACACCGACCCGACAGGAAAGAGGGGGGGGGGGGGGTATGGGGACACACTGCAGGCATTAGTTTTTCTCTGTGACATGATATCAGCGGTAGTTTTAGCACATGGTGTGCATGTATATCAAGTCATCAGATCTCCCTCCCCCTTCCTCGTGCGTATTCTTGTAAAGAGATTAAGAAAATGTAAAGTAATCGCACTAAAATACAGTAAACGACAGTTACAACAGCCGTTTGGAGCAATGGCCCCATATCGCACCATTGAATGGACTAGTCTTCGCAAGCGCGTAATTTCGATCATCCGGCCGGTCGAAGAAGACATCGCCAATCTCTGTTAAGCGTAGATGATGTAGCCCTCGTCGAGGCGAAATGGTGGTGGTAGTGGTTCCTGGAGAAAGAAAGAAGGCGCCTTATTTCTGTTTGCCATCAGGCAACACGGCACACTGTTTTGTAGGGCAGGGAGAACGGATGAACAAACTAAAGGCGTTTCACAAGTCAAGGACGGCTCCGCTTACAAAGCGGAATGAGAGGTACACGCAGCATGTTTTTGAACATTCATCATTACATTTCCGTTTTGCTTACTTTGCTGAGCGAATTTATTACTTTCTAAGTTTGTGACTGCATACCTACAGGATTAGTTTTTATGTCAAGCTCTACATGGCAAGCAGCCGTGATGCAGTGATAGCTTTTAGTCAACATTTTTTACTTTACTGCGCGCAGCCAAGCATGCTTGCGATACGCGATAAGTAATATTTTTGTAAGTTATGATGCACGTTGTGAACACAATTTTGCACGCGTTATTGTTCGGGAATATTTTCTCGTAAGTTTGGTTGACATTACAGTTGCACTGTGACCTTTGATTGCAATGAAGTACTCCAGTCATAGAGCATTTATCGTGAAATGTGCAATGACAAGGTAATCATGGTTGAGAAATGTTCACTTTGTCTCAATCTAAAACGCAGCTGGCAAATAACTTGTTCGCCGTGTATATGCGCTATAAAACCTAAATACGCGCAAAAACGCGCCATGCTCTCACTTTTTTTTTTTACCATAGCTTTCATCGCTCTGATCCTGAAACGATAGCGTTACGGGAAGGTGTCTTCCGTAGTTTGCAAGCGTGACGCAGTCATTCCCTTTTTGCTAACAGATTCATAACTGCACAAAATATTTCACCGCGCAGCATATGTATGTCATATGTACACTGTTATAACTACAACGTGCATTCATGTTTGCCGCACTTACACCGGTGCAAGCAGGAGCAGCCTCGTACCACACAAAATCTCGAGTGATCGGTTCACTGATGATGGAATGAACGTCAGTCTTCTTCAGAGCGTTGCGCAACATAATCTATTACGCAGAACGCGTGAACACCTACGAGAACTGCCAGCACTTCCAACACGAGTTTACTTACGCTGTATTCTACACCAATGCGGGCACTCTGACGCGCGTCACTGGAATTTCACTGCTGGCATCAACTCCTTCGCGTTAATTAACGCTTGTGGTATCACAACGGTATCACAACGCAACCGAAAGTACCAGCTTTCCGTAGAAGCGAAATAGCAAAAGCGAGACGTTTCGCGCGTTTAGCAATACCCCTGTCACACGGGCGCCCGCGAACACCATTTACCTCCGTCGTCCTTATGACAAGGGAGATGCGGCCTGTGTCACACGGCCACCCTTACGCAAACGAAGGTAAACGGAGCATTTCGCAAAGGACGTTCGGCGATCTCCCTTTGCAGCGGAACGAGGTACTCTCGTCCTCAGTATATGCAGGTCAGAAGAATATTTTGAGCACTAAGTTGCCGCAGTGAGAACAATACTGCATTTTGGCAATAATAAACGTTCTTTTGTTAGAGTACTCATTCATAACGTGTGTTTCTTTACATATATATACGCCCACCAGAGTGGAGCAACTCTCCACACCGATGCCCTCCACACCATGCCTCGCTTGTCGGGCGCTGCCATTTAATAATTTTTCGTCCGTGCGTGCAGTTGTTGTCGTCGCCATGCTTGCGTTTGCTCGTGGGAGGAATGACTGACATCGTTGCATCATCGTCACCTGCTTCGGCAGCTGCAGGGGTGATGTGACCAGATCTAATTCAACGGTAACTTACGGGCTAGAAAAACAACTAGTCGTCAAGCATGGCGCAATCGTAAACAAACACAGCGTTAGGCACAAGGTGGCCAGCGTCGCTGCCAGCATCGCTGCATTTAGCGAATGCATTTTCATTTAAAATAAGTTTTATTGCTATCTTTGCTTCAGACCTACCTAATGTTGTGTTTTTTAACCGCATAATGAAGATTCCCCGTAAAAAAGCAACTAGGGATGTAATTAGGATAGTTCTGCGAAAATCAATAGTGCCGGCAGAGCCCCTCTCGACAACTATTACAGCCTTGTCATTACTGTGTGACACTGCCACAACTCCATCTACGTCGAGCTCCCTAGGGGAGATTTACGTTGACGCAGTTTAACAGAGTTTGGTGGTGGTCATGTGACAGGGGTATAAGATACTGAAAAGCGCGACCTTGCAGGCACCTGAAGTAGTAAAGTGAGAGATTGGGCTACTTTGTAATTCATTATTTAACTTCTCAACGCGAAAAACTTCAGACAACAAACACAAGAGATAAGAAGGAGCGCAGACTTTCAAGTGATTTATTACTATATACGAAGACGCACATATATATCTTACAGAGAAGAAGATAAGAAGATCTTATCTTCTTTTCTGTAACATATACATGTGCGTATTAGTAGTGATATATCACTTGAAAGTCTGCGCTCGCATCTTTTTATCTTCTTCTCTGTAACATATATATGTGCGTCTTGGTAGTAATAAATCAGTTGAAAGTCCGCGCTCGTCCTCGTCTCTTGTGTTCGCTGTGTGAAGTTTTTCGCGCTGAGAAGTTTAACCTGAGGGAAACGGAAATGTATACCCACGAACCTTACCGCCAGGCAAGAAACGAGCGCTGTGTTTAACGTGGAACTTTGCCAGCCAACATGTATCGTCCCTAAAGTTCTCGTTTCTCACGATCAGGGTCACTGCTCGAACTTTGCTGAGTACGTTGGTACGCTGCCTACACGTATTGCTGGGTAGTTCACGTTCAGTGTCAATCAGCGTTCTTCTATGAGACTTGATGGCCGTGCCGAAGCAACTCAAGGTTCATGATTACTTCTCGAAAGGCGACGCTGCTCCGAGTGCACACTTGGCAACTGGCGAAAATGATGCCACGTGTCACAGATAGGCAGCTTCATCGAAGTAGCGCGCCAGTGGCTAGCGTTGAAGAGCAGTTTAGAATTTCGGTATTTGTGCCTTTTCTGGACTATAAGAGGCCAGATCAATTAGGCGTTTTAAAAGGCATCGGCACGACTTTAAGATGCTTTCTTCCATACTGCCACAGAATATTCCCGAATCTACCACTCTTCCCACTGCCGAGGAGTTTGCTGACATGTACTCGAACATTATCTCAACTTCCGCATTGCAAAGGAAGTTAGCAGTATAGGCTGCGAAATGGAAGCGAGAGAAGCGAGAAACGCTGCACATGTCTGCGATGCAACCGGTTGCAATTGCCTAGAGGTATTATTACCAAATGTGCACCATCTTCTAAAGATTCTGGCAACTCTGCCCATGAGCACACCTGAAACGGAACCCTCCTTTTCATCGCTGAGACACCTAAAGATGTACCTCAGAGCTCTAAATAAAAATACATAAGAACTACAACAACAAATGAAAGATTGATTGGCATCGCTCTTCTGAACATCCACCGTGATATACAAGTTCACCCGGAAAACATTCTCTCTGTTCTTTACCGGGAACGTCGACGGCTTCAGGTAAATGTGTAGTATAAATCATAGGCGCCTGCAGAAAATCAAGGAAGTGTAAAATCAAGTTATTCTTGGATTGATATTTTCCCGACAGCTGTAAAAACATAGTTGTTAATAGTGAATTGATGAGGTTTAACATCACAAAACCACATTATTATTAGACGCCGTAGTGGGGCGCTCCAGAAATTTCACCACTTTGGGTCTTTAACGTGCACCTAAATCAAAGTGCGTGGGCCTCAAGCATTTTCGCATAAATCAAAAATACGACAGGGATTCGATCCCGCTACCTGCGGGTCAGCAATGAAGCACCAAGACCACTGGACCACAGTGGAAGGTAGTAAAGAAGACGGCTTTGGTAAAATCACTTAGCGCTACTTTTCATCCAGCTTTAAGTGTGCAAGTTCAACTGATTGAGATATATTGCTGAAAATCTTTCATACCGTGCCAGAGTGATTTCGTTTTCTCCCGTTGCCTACTCCTTTCTTTTCGGTCACACCTTTCGCTTGCACACGTGGTAGTGGATACGAAAGGTGTGAACGGCAACGCAACAACCTAAATTTCCATGAAACAATTCTCGCAAATTTTGGGTAATATATGTGGCATATAATATGGCATGCAATGTGCATTTGAAAAAGATAATCAACAGTATCCCGCTATGCAATGTGTATGTTTGCTGCGTGAAACATTGCTTGCACAGATTTTATTTCATTTCTTGTAAAAAAAAATTATGGTTACTATGTATATTGTTTTTAATTTTACATAAAAAAATGCCCACCCACGTTTCTTCATTCTGTGCATTTCTTGTGGTGCGTTATATCGCTAGTTGCAAAAATCGCTTGGTGTGCCGTTCTAGTCATGTCAATGTAAAGGGATGAACACACGAAGCGAATCAATAACTATATATATAAGGGAAAGAAGTGTATACCTAAGGGCTCGTTTTTCCGTGTTTCGGCACAATATCAATAAGATATAACAGAGAATAACGCCAAAGAATGTATACGGGAAGTTATTAGAACCAATGTAATGTAAATAAGAAGAAAAAAAAGTGAACGAAAAAATAACTTGCCGTGACCAGGAATCGAACTTACGACCTTCGAATAACGCGTTAGATGCTCTAGCAACTGAGCTATCACGGCGGCCATCCCACCAGTCATTTCATTCGGTTTATATAAGCATTTAAACGTGGGAGTGTCAGTCAGCGCCATCTGTAGCCACAGCAGTGACACTCCCACGTTTAAATGCTCATATAAACCCAATTAAGTGGCTGGAGGGATGGCCGCCGTGATAGCTCAGTGGCTAGAGCATCGAACGCGTTATTGGAAGGTTTCTGCTCACGGCAAGTTAATTTTTCACCCTCTTTCCTTTCTTCTTATTTACATTACATTAGTTCTAATACCTTCCCCTATAGATTCCTTGGCATTATTGTCTGTTATATGTCATATATATATATATATATATATATATATATATATATATATATATATATATATATATATATATATATATATATATATATATATATATATATATATATATATATATACTGAAGCAGTTTTTCAATGGGCCAAGCGTGCTTGGGAAGAGAAGAAACACAACTGAGCCGTTGTCTAATTTTATTACCAGCGCGGTGTAATCTCGAAGAAAGCACTGCGCGTGCTCCAGAGTGGTGGCCGCGACGGCATCAAGCACCACGTACTGATTTGGTTTCCTGCACATGTTGGACAGGTCCTAGGCGCTCCCCCCAACCTCAATGAGTCTGCCCACGAGGCCGAGCGCGCTAACCGACCGCGCCGGTTCCGGGCAACGATTCGGGGCCAAGGGGTTGCGGAAAAAAGGGACGCGCCTGCCACGTACAACGAAATAACAAAACATTTTTACCTCGCGCGGAGACTATATCCACTCCCTCATCCAAATCTTAATAGGCCACAAGCCCTTACGCTCAGACTACTGCAGACTGACCCGTACCTTAACCTGAGGTCCTTTCACGCTATTTATCCTGACGTGTTCCCCAATGACGCTTGCCCCGCATGTGGCGATGTATCCACGCTGGAGCACATGCTCTGGGAGTGCAAGGCAATGTACACTAACCCCAACACTACATCGGTCAGGTGGGAGGCGGCCCTACGCAGCTCCATCCTGGCCGACCAACTTTGGGCCGTCCAGCAGGTCCGCGGAGCGGCCGATAGGCTTGGCCTAACGGTCCTGACGTGGGAGTCGCCCGCTGCGCGCTAACGCGCGCCTTGCAGGACCTCAATAAAGTTTCGCAACCAACCAACCAACCAACGGTTCCGGTGGTAATAAAAGAGAATCAAGAAATACACCAAGAAATGCACCTTTGCTAGCAAGACAATCAAGGTTCTCGGCCACCTCGTCAGCAAAGAAGGAATCCGGCCGGACACCGAGAAGCTTGCCGCCGTCCTAGATTTTCCTCGTCAACTACGTCAAAAGGACCAGCGCAGCTGTCTTGGGTTATCTTCTTACTTCCGCCGCTTCATGCGTGGCTTCGCGGAACTTGCGTCTCCACTTCATCAACTCCTCGCAAAGAACATCCCCTTCGTTTGGTCCGAAGACTGCGAAAGCGCTTTCACGGCATTGAAGCAAACCCTCACGTCGGATCCGGTACTGTGCCACTTCGATTCCACCGCACCCACCATCCTTCACACCGACGCAAGTAGTCATAGTCTTTGTGCGGTACTCTTGCAGCGTGACAAAAACTCACGCGAACGCGTCGTTGCTTACGCAAGTCGCGCTCTTACCGCTCCAGAAAAGAAATACACTACCACCGAGCAGGAGTGTCTTGCTGTTGTTCGGGCAGTGCAACGATTCCGACCATATCTTCACGGCCGTTATTTTACCGTCGTTACCGACCATAACGCCCTATGCTGGCTTTCATCGCTGAAAAACTTATCGGGTCGCCTCGGTCGCTGGGCGCTTCGCTTGCAGGAGTATGATTTCGATGTCGCCTACAGATCTGGGAAGAAGCATCAAGATGCTGATGCTCTATCACGCTGTCCTTTGCCCAGCGGAAGCCACTCACCATCGATACTCCAAAACGACAGCACCTTTCCAATCGCAGCGCTAAGTTCATCACCTGCCACCCTATCCGCCCTTGTTTCACAACAACGTGTCGACCCATACTGCCGCACCATTGTTGACCGCTTGACCGGCTCTACTACTCCTCCAAACACCAGACTCCGTCGACAACTTAAACAATTTAAACTTGTCGGTGGCGCTTCATACCGCTACATTTACCACATCGATGGCAACAAGTAGGTACTGGTCATCCCACGTTCTCTGCAACGTGAAGTTCTGGAAGCCTTTCATGATGATCCAACCGCCGCTCATCTAGGCTATCACAAGACTTACGACAAAATACGAAGTCGTTGTTTTTGGCCTGGCCTCTCTTCAGCCGTCGTACGTTGCCTCATATGTGTCCATTGCCAACAGCGAAAACGACCGACAACTGCTCCGGCTAGCTTAATGCAACCTCTTCCTTGTCCCGCCTCGCCTTTTGAAGTCGTTGGAATCGACTTGTATGGCCCTCTTCCTATATCATCCAATGGGAATCGCTGGATTTTCACGGCCGTCGACCACGTTACCCGCTACGCAGAAACAGCTTCTATACCATCTGGGACTGCCACTGAGGTCGCCGATTTTTTTCTTCGCCACATCTTTTCGCGTCACGGAGCTGCACGCATTCTCCTGAGTGATCGTGGCAAAGTCTTTCTCTCTTCCATTGTCGAGCAAGTTTTGCGTGCCTCGAACACTTTTCACAAGACCACTTCTAGCTACCACCCGCAGACCAAGGGATTGACTGAACGGTTTCATCGGACCCTATCGGACATGATCGCCATGTACATGCACTTTAACCACACGAACTGGGATGCAATTCTACCCTTCATGACATTCGCCTATAATACGGCTGCTCAACGCATTACCGGCATTTCTCCAATTTTTCTCGTGCATGGTCGCTCAACGAGTTTCGCTCTGGATGTGTCTTTCCTTTGGGCCCCTGCACCCTCGACGGCTCCTTTCTCTGAAGAATTTTTATCTCGTCTCGCACACTGCCGTCACCAGGCCCGTGTTAACACCGGCCTCTCTCAAGACACTCGAAAATCTCGCTACGACTAGTCTCACCGTGTTGTGAGTTTTTCCCCTGGTGACGAAGTTTTTCTATGGTCTCCACTCTGCGTCCCCGGCTTATGTGACAAATTCATCTGTCGTTTCATTGGGCCATACACGGTGGTTGAACAGACATCTCTTGTCAATTACCGCGTTTCTTCTCTTAGCGCTAATCCTGATCATCGTTGCCGAAAAACAGATATAGTGCACGTATCTCGTTTAAAGCCTTATGCGCGATGCATTTCATAATACTGTCAAGCGACCAGGCGGCCGCTTTCACCGCGCGGAGGAATTAGTGTGAGCGCGACAAGCGAATGAATCTTCATTCTCTTTAGATATCAGCATCACCTGTACATGTTCATCATCTGTAAATATCATCACCAGTGTAATTTAGCTCGAGCCTGGCTGAATAAACGAGTTCCTCACAACACAATATATATATATATATGTATATATATATATATATATATATATATATATATATATATATATATATATATCGCCCCGCCGTGGTGGTCTAGTGGCTAAGGTACTCGGCTGCTGACCCGCAGGGCGCGGGTTCGAATCCCGGCTGCGGCGGCTGCATTTCCGATGGAGGCGGAAATGTAGGCCCGTGTGCTCAGATTTGAGTGCACGTTAAAGAACCCCAGGTGGTCAAAATTTCCGGAGCCCTCCACTACGGCGTCTCTCATAATCATAGCGTGGTTTTGGGACGTTAAACACCACAAATCACAAATCAATATATATATATATATATATATATATATATATATATATATATATATATGTATATATATATATATATATATATATATATATATATATATATATATATATATATATATATATATATATATATATATATATATATCAAAAAAGAAGCACATTTAGACCATTCAGACCATTCGCACTGATCTAGGCTGGTATCGTAGACATAAAACTCGAAGAGTATGCGCCACAGAAAGTGGGCACGTACACTCTGTTTCAGAAGTTCCCTTCAGCACTGTGGAGGAGGGTATACGGGCCCCTTAACTAATAGCAAGGGCGCTTAGCTCCTCCGCATTGGTTCATTCGCGCCGTGCCGTCTACTCACCTTATTCACGGCGTCTGCTCAACGAAATTCAGTTATTATGGCTAGCTATTTAAAAATTTATTTAGTCATTTGCTTTGAGTACATAGGGAACACGAAGACAGAGAAAATAGGGAGGGAACAGGCTGACAACTGCCACCTATAGGGGTACAAAGCCTGCCTGCTTCTTCGGGAAGGGGAGGGATAGAAAAAAATAAGGAGAGAAAGAAGGAGAGAGAAGAGGAAAGTTTTGAAAAAGAGAAAAAAAAACACGCGCACGCAAAAAAATTGAAATTGTCACATGAAAAATGTCTATAAACGTAATGAACGAACATTGCACTGCAGCACGAAGGGGCGGGGTTTTCGACTCGTTATACTGTTTTTAGTGAAGGTCGTGTAGAACTGGGACGAGAGCCTCCAAAAGCTGTTCTGAAGCTAGTGCTGCTGGTGTCTGGCAACCAGCAATCAGTGATCTAATGACATTGACCAGCGTCTTAAGTAGGTTGAAGAACTGGGCATCGTCTTCGACAGAGTCTGTTTTGTTTGCAATCTTTTCCACTGTACGCGGGGCCTTAGCAGAAGCTGGTTCGGACGCTTGCGAGAAGCGATTTTTTCCGAGACTGCCTCGGGCATTCTCTGTGGAAGCGCCGGCCACGATGTTGCCGAGAGGGAGAAGTTCCGCTTCTGCTCTTCCCTCTGACGTACGTTTTTGGTTTTGGTTTTGGGTTTATTTCCAACATAAAAAGTTGGGGGTTCCCCAGGCAAAAAAGCTGTTGAAAAACAGCTTGAAGGAACCTGGGGGACCGTACAGGCAGCAGTGAAAAAAAAAGTATAATTAACACGACATGATACAACCTATACAACTTGACAAGATATAATAGCATCGGTACATATCAAAGTAAATATGAGGAGGTACAACAAAAATGCACAGATACAGCGAAATGAATGTAACAGGGAAATGCATCAGAAATTAAAATGCACCCATATAACTAGGATAACTGCACATACCGAAAATGCAAACGTTTGAACGTATAAAAAATGCAATGCAAAAACAGTGGTGCAGTGACAGTTAATGAGGTTATGCTGTAACGGCTGCACAGTCATTTAATAGGAAAAGTCTTATTTGTTTTTTAAATCTATGGAATGGGATATCAAAATTTATTTGTGAAGATACACGTCATACTATACTCTAAGTACTATACGTCGGAAGTGTAGTACATTAGTTTAGCCTTCTACAGCGGGCAGACAGGCGAGTACTGCGTTGGAGGGTCTTCTTTCGAGATGCTTTGTTTTTGGCTCTTTTTTTCAGAACCTTCAATTTCTTCTTCAGGATGGGACATTCTTTGTCTGTTGCTAAGTGCTCGCCGTTACAGTTAGGGCACCGAGATTTCAAGCTGTCACAAAATTTTACGTTGGGCTTACCGCAACATTTGGCACAAACCAACACACTTGTGCAGAAACTCTGCACATGTCCAAGCTTCCAGCATTTACGACACTGTAAGGGCCTTGGTACGAAGGGTCGAACTGGGTATCGCACTAAACCGGCCTTTATGTGACTAGAAAGCTTTTCACATTCGAAAACAATCTTTACACACTTTGACGAGCCTTGTCTGCGGACGCTGATGATTTTGCATGGAGGCGTGCAAACGATAAGGCTCTTGAAAACGTCTTCTTGAAGTTTAAAGTCGATGTCAGATATAACACCAGCTGTTACATTTGTGCGCTGAGAAAAAAAGCCCACGTGTTAACACCACAGAGATGCGATAAACCAAGTAGGGTTTGCACCATCTTCTGGTCTGTTGTGTCAACAGATATGATATTCTTCCAGGGGTTCACACGAACTTCTTGAACAAGACCAAGTGCCAAATTGAAAAAAAAAAAAGAATGGCAGCATACCCACGGAATGAATAATGGAGAGTGGGTGAAGCATCCGCCAATCCATTCGTTCTTGCTTCCGTCCGTCCATGCGTGCGTCTGTGTGGCCGCCCGTGCGTCCATCCGCCCGTCCGTGCGTGCGTCTGTTCGTGCGCCCGCACGTCCGTTTGTGCGTCCGTCCCTGCGTTCGTCCATTCATCCGCTCCTGCGTCCAACCATGCATCCATCCATCCGTGCAGCCATCCGTGCGTCCGTCCATACATCTGTCTCTGTGTCCGTTCGTCCACCTAATCAACACTCCAAGTACCACCACTTCGCATCTTTTCATCACATTGTCGCGAAGGCAATGTCTCACGGAAAGCTTTTTTCTTTTCCAGCTACAGCTATAGCTCGTACTTTGCCACATTTCTTGTTAGCGGCGCCATTTAACGACTTATTTCGGGGAGGAAGCCTCCAGAAATAATGAGAGTCGGAACCGAAAGGGCTGCATCCGGTCGGTCACTGTGCGCTTCCCGCCAAAGCAGGCACGCCGTGATTTTGACTGGACTGCAGAAATTAGGTGCGTTTCTCCTTCTAACCACTGAACCCTCCACGCTTCAAACGAACGAACCGCCGCTTCGGTCCTCCGGGGAAAAGGGGGACCAAAATTTGAGCAATTATTAGCGCGTCTAGGGCGTTTCGGAGAATGCTCCCGTTTCCAGAAGCTGCCACAGTTTTGTCGCGAGGAAGGCTCCAGGCGACCACAAAAACCCATGTTGAATTGGTTATCCTCGGCTTGCCTGGTTGGTCCGTGCACCCGTGGATGCTGGAAAACCCTATTTAAGCAGCGACTCGGGCCCTTTTTGGGGTGAGCGGAGTCGGGGTCAACAGCGCATCTCACCACCGGAAACCAGTCATGCAAGCCGAGGGGTATGCCACCATTTTCCATGTTTTGTAGTTATGACCTATGGCATTATGCAAATTCAAGTTGTATTAGATAAATAAAGCCCCAATGAGTGCTCCCCGAAATCATCGTGTCGACTTGTCATCGCTTGCCCGTGCGGAATTGCTCCCACGCTTCTTCGCCTCGACGGTCTCCAGATGCGTCTAGCGTAAACAACCCCGAAGGTTCGCTACAATATATTCCTCATATAGAAGCACCGCCATCCAGCGGACATTCCAAGGACTGAACGAGAGGAGGCACACGCACACTTTCTTACGGCTTGCGCTTCGTGTCTACTTCCCACCTTTAACCACCTCGAGTTCATGGTATATACTAGTTCACTGCATTCATGGCACTGTGGCCCAACGCTCGCTAAACATTTCTAAAACCCAGGAGGTTACGCCCAGCGAGTAAAACGTAGCAACCCTTTATTGTCAGATAGTGCTCATTGTACATGCCAATGGCTGCTAAGGGGGAATGAGAGACAGGAGAATTCGGCTTTTAGGTAACGCGCACGCTGCGAATTCTTTATTGTTCAACAACGCACAGAAGAAATCTCCCACCGGCCCCACCTTGGAGGTCAACATGTAAGACTGGTTACATTCTACGACTACTACTACTACTACTACTACTACTACGAGGGACGAACGGGTGCCGCTCTAAGGAGCTTCGCCCCTAAAAGGCATGTAGCTTCTGCTTGGAGATAGCATTGAGGCTTAGCGTCACGTCAGCAGGCACGTAGACTACAGTCGTGATCTGGATGTTGTTGTATATGACATTGTCCTCACTTGAGGACAATGTCGAAGACTTGCGTCTTGGACGAGCATGCTTAGCAGGTATGAAGGCTTCTAAGTCATCCGATGTAGCATCAGACTCGGAATCAGAAGCTCCCGATGCCACTGAAGAGCTGAGGTGCTTTCTTGCGGCGGGAGGTCGGTCTCTGCTACAAGACGCTTCCACTACCATATCTACCATAGCAAGCTTCACCGGAAAGGCATCCCAGCAAAGCAGAACTCTTGAGCGCCAGTAGAGACGGCGCTGGCTGTAGCTGATGCACACATGAGCACAAAATACATGAAACTTGAGCACTAACAGGAATACCAGACGAAGCGTAAAAACTTCATCATCATCCGTCTTTAAAGGGATACAAAAGGCAACTATTAATCCAACGTTGATTGTTGAAATAGCGGTCCAGAAACATCGTAGTGTTACTTTTGTGCCAGGAAAGGGCATATTTTGAAATAAAATCACGTTTTTGTGGTGCGCATTGGGTTAACGCACTTCAAATTACCCGCCTTCAAAAAACGAACCGACCGGGCCGCTTCACGTCACTGTTGCCATGCACAATGTTGCCTGGTTTTAGTGCGTTAATAGCAGCAGACCGAACGCAGTGGGAGCCACAGCAGCAACAACGGCCATTGATCAATTTCCCGCCATTGACTTCGACATTGCAGGCTTTTTTTTTTGTTTGTTTAAACTGCGCCCCACTAGATGGCACCACGTGTTCCGTGTAACCACGCGAAAATTGAATTTTGAACCACTCGCGTCATTCCCCATTGTGACGTCTGGCGGTACTTTTTTCTATGAGTCGAGCAGAAACGAACAAGCATCATTTTATTGCGTGTCTTGATGGACGGAAGGGTCTCTATTTAGTGCAGTTAGATCGATTGCTAGTGAATAATTGTAGGCGGTCCTTCTGATGTCTTCGGTATCATTTTGGAAATGTTCTACGGCGGCGCTCGTGCTCTCTTGCAATCACTTTTTGGTCGCTAATTAGGGCACTGTTGATAATATTGTCGTTTTAGATGTTGTCATACATTGAGCTTTCACTTTGACGTAAATTGCTATTTGACTTCAGTGTTCCTTTACAATGCAGCAATGCTATCAAACAAGCAGCTACACCGGGAACTTGAAGAAGCGTGAATTTGTTGCTCTGCTGAAGGTCGATACAATCTCATGCCAGCGGATAACTTAACTTTGTGACTGTTTCTCTCCGACGCTGTTCGTGGCTATCGTATGTCTGTTTCTCCGTCGACGCGTTCCTTCGCGTCTCCCAATGCAACGCTAATTTTCTTTCTTTTTCGTTTCCAACGAAGGATAATCCGACGCGCACGAAATGCTGTGCGAGGTTGCATGTCCGATCTCTGGAGGTGCAGCGTTCTTGGTCTGGCGACGCAGTCCGAACACTGGCTCGGTGCGCTAGGTTTAGCAGGTGCGGCTAAGCAAGCAGCATATCTCGCTAATATCGACAAAACGTACCCGATGCTTTAGTCCCAGAGTGGAATGAAACAAATCAATGGCTAATTTCATCATTTGTTCACTGCTGTCAGTGCAGTGGGCATGTAGCACGAGCAAGTCCGGATCGAAGTAGACGTGGGTGCAGCATGGGCGCTGCCATGTTGATTCGTAAACAGAGTTATCGGCGATAACCGACACAAATATTTAAATGTGTAAGAAATAACTGCTAAGAAGAATAAACATATCATGTATTGATGTGGCGTAAAACACGCCAAAGAAACGCCAACCCTAGCCACCCCTGTCAATTTCATGGCACTTGTATGTGACACTACGTTTCGCTGCGCAAGCGTGTGGCTTTCTTACAATCCATAGGTTTGGTAGGGCTGAACCAGAGTAGTGAAACATAGTATAGCATAGCTTAGCCACGAATAGTATAGTAGAGACGTGGAGCGAGGAAGCAATGAAAATGAATGGCGGAATGCAGTGGCTGAAACGTTGAATAGCCTTGTATAGTAAGTCCATGAGCAGCACACAGGGGGCACGTGCCAAGCAGCTCCTGTCATAGCATAGCCACGCTTAGTATAGAAGAGCGCGGAAGAAATGAACAAGAAAGGAGGAGAGCAGTTGCTAAAACGTGGAATAGCCTTGTTTAGTAAGTTAATGCACAGCACACAGTTGCACTTGCCAAGCAGCTCCTGGCATAGCGTAGTCATATGGAAAGTATAGTATAGCAACGCGCTGGGAAAAAGAAATATAAAGTGAAGAGAGGTGATGTGAGGAGGAAGGAAAGGAGGGACGGATAGGGTGAAGCGTGGCATAACCTTGTACAATGTAGTTAAGCAAAAGGGATATGAGAAGGATGTGAGGGTGAGGTGGACTGACATTAGGGTGAGCAGCGGGAAAATGAAGCGGTAGGAGGGTAGACCACAGCATAAGCATGCAAAGTATAGCACAGGAAGCGGTTGTAAAGAGACCCGAGGATGGGAAGAGCAGATGTGAGGGTTAGGAGAAGGAAAAGAGGAGAAAGGACAATATAGAAATCAGTAACGAAAGAAAGATGAAAGAGAGAAGACGAAGCTGTGGAATGATATAAAGAAAGATGAGAAAGATGAAATAAAGCGAAGAAAGTTGAAGAAAGAACTGAATATCCGATCGCTAGGTGGTGGCGCCTATGCTTGCAAGCACCTGTTTCATCACATTTCACCGGCCTATAACTGGCTTTAAGTTTTTTCACCTAAGCGTAAACCATAACGGCTTTTTTTGTTTTTGTTGTTGTTACACATAGTATCTGTGATAAGTACTGAGCGAACTACATCGAAATTATGCATCGTACTTGTGGGTTGGCGTTGCTAAAATAACTGCGTAGTTTACAAGGTGCCGCACGTATTCTGAAATATTATATATATTTTCTTTATTCTTAAAAACTTCATTTGACAACCAAGTGGAAAAGGGTAGCCGGTGACAGGGAATGACAACTCCTTCATTCGTTTTTACTTCAATAAAAACGAATAAAACAAAAAGTGGACGAACCCACGTACAACGGGAATCAATTTATGTGCGAAGCACGAATGAGGAAGGTTGATATGTCACTTTCAAATCAGCACAACGTTACGAGGCGGACGTAAAATATGCCGTACAGGACTTCCATGTCATGATGATCATGTTTTGACCTGTCATTTACCTACGTCGTCTATTCACGTCACGTGATACCAAATGTGATATATGTGGAGCTCTCAAAACGGCCGCGAGCACGCTATGAGCGTAGCTTGTAGTCATGTTTTACATGGCACGCATGTCATAATTACCATGTTTGGACGTTGTGAATTCTCTTCACGCAATACCAAATTTGGTATATGTGACACTAGCGAAATGGCCGCGAGCGCATCATGAGCGTGACACGTTGCCACGTTCTTACATGACACGCATATCATGATTATCATGTTTGCGGCAGTCATATACTTTCGTCATTCATTGACGTCATGTAACACCAAATTTGTATATGTGGAGCTAGTGAAACGAGCGGGAGCGCACTACGAGCGTAGCATGAATTCATGTTTTACGTGACACGCATGCCATGATTATCATGTTTAGACGTGTCATTTACCTTCGTCGTCCGTTCACGTCACGTATTACCAAATTTGATATATGTGAAGCTAGCAAAACGGCCGCGAGTACACGATGAACGTGGCGTGTAGTCATGACTTACACGACATTTGTCATGATTTCCACGTTAGGGCCTGTCACTCATGTTTGCCATGCAGAGATGTCATGTCATATATACCAGTTTTGCAAAATGTCATGTGAACGAAACCACCGCAAGCCTCAATACCATAAAATATAAATCATAACATTCATGCCATATACGTCATCATTTTCATGTTATGACTAGTCATTTATGGTCGTCATACCGTCATGTTATTCCATACTAATTTTGGTATCGATAGCATTATCCAAGTGGCCGAGCGGATAGATAGATAGATAGATAGATAGATAGA
This sequence comes from Rhipicephalus microplus, assembly GCF_043290135.1. NCBI lineage: Eukaryota > Metazoa > Arthropoda > Arachnida > Ixodida > Ixodidae > Rhipicephalus > Rhipicephalus microplus. Next base: position 169,354,950 of record NC_134710.1, on the reverse strand, counting down.
TAGATAGATAGATAGATAGATAGATAGATAGATAGATAGATAGATAGATAGATAGATAGATAGATAGATAGATAGATAGATAGATAGATAGATAGATAGATAGATAGATAGATAGATAGATAGATAGATAGATAGATAGATAGATAGATAGATAGATAGATAGATAGATAGATAGATAGATAGATAGATAGATAGATAGATAGATAGATAGATAGATAGATAGATAGATAGATAGATAGATAGATAGATAGATAGATAGATAGATACGCTCGATGTTGCCGAAGTTCACTATGGAATGCTTCGCATTTAAAAATTGCAACACTTCAATGGATAGCACAGGAGTGACACACTCAAGTGTGCACCTGTTCTGTCACAAAGAAGGTGAACGCGTGTGAAAAAGCCTGTACGAAAAGACTCACAAAAAGTGAGATGACAATTAAGAAAAAAGTAGCTGCAATGATATCGAAGAAACGTGTTTGATAATATGGAAAATAACATTTGACAGACTGCTGCCATGACTGAAAACACTGAAGGAATGACGATAGAAACAAACGGCCTCCTGTGGTGTTCATCCTGTCGTCATCACTGAATGCAAAGACAACCCAGTTGTACCCATTCGCATCAAATTCATTTAAATAATTCCATCTGAATTGGTACAGATGGAAATGATATCACGGTGTAATGTTATCGTCCAGAGAAACAAAGACAGAGATAAAACGTGAAGCGCGGCACGCACGTACTCACGTGCTTGTCCTTAATCAGCCTGAATCAACCAGCCGCCACTGTCGACAATGTCTCCGTGTGATCATATCCCCGCACGGGAACTCACTTTCGGTAGCGCTTGCTGTCTATACACCGGAGCAGGCGTCGGTATCGTGGCTGCCCCCGAAGATATATTATTAGTTCCAGGAACATCACGACAGAGTAGCTCTCGCGAGACATCTTTGGCTAACGTGCAAGGCACGTATCCGTGCCAGATAGACGAGCACCGAAAGACGAGCTAGGCAACCACCATTGCCGCGGTTACTCAAAAAGGTCGCAACGTCCCCTCTCGGACCAGCCAGCCGAACTAGGAAATACCAATACCAAAATCCTGCAACAAGTGAGGGCCGGCTAATCAGTCTACGCGGGAACGTGAACTGACTAACTAACTAACTAACTAACTAACTAACTAACTAATTAGTAATTAATAGATAAATAACGTTGAATCAAAACGTGATACCTGCAGCCCTTAAAGTTTCGGATAAACTCGACTCGTTGATCTTTCTGCCTTTCCTTTGCTACCAGTTCTTCTCTCCTCTTACGATCAGACCACTGTGGCAAAACTCCCTTGCATTTGAGCCAACAAGACTGCCTTCTGTTTACATAAAGTGCTCTCATATCACAAAAGTTGCGGAATATCACAGGATAACTGATAACAGCAAGGCTAACATGCGTTTGTGGTGATGGCAGATCACATGGGGGGAAAAGTGGAGGCAAACGCAATATTGATAGCCCCCTATTGTTTGTTCATATAGGCGCTAAAGCTGTCACTCCAAACGGCAATTTCAAGAATTTAAAAAAAATTCCATTGAGCGGGTTACCAAGCTCGCGAGATGGATGTTCAGAACAAGATGTAGGGCTGAGGCCACCGGATGATACGCTGGATGCGTGCGCATTTTTCGTTCCGCCCGAAGAACAGCGCTCAAGAAAGCGCAGAGCCCGCAACTTGCCCAACTGGGAAGATGCAGCTCCTCGAGCGTGACGGGGAAATCGATGAGTAATCGGACGAGGGCAATCACTGGAAAACCTCGTTTGTCGTCGAGGATGGCGTTACAGCACAGAAATCTTTCCAAAAGCTTCAAGTGACCAAGTTTTAACGCAGTCGGGATTAAAAAAAAAAACAGCTCTCTACACGCACAAAGAAAAAAAAGTGCGGGAAATTGTTATCCAGAGAAAATAGCCGCACAAGAAAGGCGCACGAGAAAAACGACAGAAACGATGGCGCCACTTAAAGCGATTGGATGCCCAGCCAGCAAGCCTCGAAGGCTGCTCCCGCTTTTCCAGAGGAAGGTGAGCGAGGAGCTTGCCGGCGCAGTTTCCGTCTTTGCTGCCATCGAGACAGCGGACAAGAGCAATAGCGGGCATAAGCGGGCGCGCATCAAAACAAAGCGCCCGAGCGCAGCAACAAGATGAGCGGGCAAAGCAGGCGCGCAATCGCGACGGATCGCTATCGCGTTTCGCGGCAAAGATTATGTGACGCACGTCAAGTTGCAAAACAGAGCCACGTGTCTCGGGCTCCCGTCACCTCGAAGCCGACGTCAAATAGGAACGAAAACACGACTGCGGAAGAAAACATACAACAGATGCATGCAGGGCTCTCTGCATGTTGAAGTAGGTCATGAAAGAGTAAGCACACTCGATGCATGTCGTCGCGTTCGACGTCTGCCGGTCCCGATGCGTCAGCAGTTCTAGTCTTCCAGTGACTTACTTTAGAACAACCGTTGCGTCCTAAAGATTCTCAAATGTGGAAGATATATAGGTATGGCATTACATGCGGTGTGACCTATACTCGTGCATTGAGAATACTTGTAAACGAGACCAATCAAATGTATGTGATTGATGGTTATGCGGGGTTAACGTTTAAAAACCACCATATGATTATGAGAGACGCCGTAGTGGAGGGCTCCAGAATTTTCGACTACCTGGGGTTCTTTAACGTGTACACAAATCTGAGCACACAGGCCTACAGCATTTTCGCCCCCATCGGAAATGCAGCCGCCACAGCCGGGATTCGATTCCGCGGCCTGCGGGTCAGCAGCCGAGTGCCTTAGCCACTAGACCACCGCGGCGGGGCGATCAAATGCATGTAATATACTATATTCCTCCGCGGTATGAAGACCTCCTGAACAACTCGATAAAATATATAAATAAATAAATAAACAAATAATAAGATAAATAAATAAATATCTTGGTGTACCGAGCAGTTCCGATACAACAAAAACAGCCTCAGCATATTGGATATTCGAAAACATGTTCAATATGAGAAGAAAGCTGCGCCTAGTCAGCACACTGTGTTCATAAAGAAGGAAAGAAAAATATACTGGCAACGGAACGATAATGGCAACGGAACGATAATGCGAAATTGCACGAAAGTGATGCCATCACTCACAGCCCGAAAATCGCTGTCTCGGACAGGGGGTGTAAAACTCACCTCAGATAACGACTGCATTCACAAAATTTTGTTCCACAAGAACCAAGAGAGGTTAAAAAAAATAAGTTGCCATTTGAACGAGCGCCTCTTCCTTATCCCATATATGGATCATTTCTGGAAAGAATTGACGTCAGGTTTCTGAAAATGCACTGATACTGATTTTCACAATGACTAAAATCTAAACGCAGATTCTGAAATACAGCGTTTTTGTTCCAAGGTGATGCTTCAATACATAGTGACCACAAGGTGTGTCTCACAAAGAAATTTTTCACACAAGTCCTGTCTCTGTAGCTGACCCAAACTAAGCAGCATTAATTGCAGTAGGTAAGAAAATAATGTGAGTTCTATTTAGCGAAATTACGAAACTTTATTCTGTGTGAAGCCTCGGGCCGCATGCGCCCTATGGGGCGAGTGTTTGAGACGATTCGGTTATAGTAGAAACGCCTGTATGTCCGGCACATGTTCAAAAAGTGCTGCACGAGGATTCCACAGGGCATCTCTATAGGTATTGAAGCGCCACCAATGCGAATCATGGACGTCAATTCTGCCGCAGAACGCGTTCGGGAGAGCAACCGAAACACACGTCCAGATGGTGCACTTCATGATTATGTAAGCGCGGAAACGCCACGTACGCGCCCACTAGCGACCCACTTTATTTTTCGCACAGCCATTCATGCTGCAGTGAAAAAAAAAAAGAGACAGCCTTCAGGTGGTGCTCCCTATATTCATTACACACATAGGAACAACCTAAGGATTTCGTGCATCCATGCAGAAACTTCAGAAACTTTTCGTGGTGAAATTTTTTACAGGCACCTGGTGTTTAAATTTATTTTGAAGCTTTTAATGTCTGCGCTTAGTAAGTTTTAGAATAATCAGCACGGTGGCCTCTGAGATCAGTACCGGCTGAGCGTTTTACAACATCGTGACCACAGCTAAATCCGAGGCCAGGTGTCGGTCTGTACACTCTAGAGACGCCATGTGTCAGCCTGTACATTTTAGCCCGTTGCTCGGCTGGTGTGCGTCGTCTTTGTTGTCATCACCCGCTAGCACCCGAGCACGTGCGGCCGGCTAATTAGCTACTAGGGGCAATGCTCCTAAAGCCGTGGGTCAGTCCCTCCAAATTCATGGTACGTCACCGTCTAGTTCGGTGACCCACTCAGCAGATTTATTTATTTATATATTTATTTATATGTGGGGTTTAACGTCCCAAAACCACCATATGATTATGAGAGACGCCGTATTGGAGGGCTCCGGAAATTTCGACCACCTGGGGTTCTTTAACACGCACCCAAATCTGAGCACACCGGCCTACAACATTTCCGCCTCCATCAAAAATGCAGCCGCCGCATTGATTGATTGATATGTGGGGTTTAACGTTCCAAAACCACCATATGATTATGAGAGACGCCGTAGTGGAGGACTCCGGAAATTTTGACCACCTGGGGTTCTTTAACGTGCACCCAAATCTGAGCACACGGGCCTACAACATTTCCGCCTTCATCGGAAATGCAGCCGCCAAAGCCGGAATTCGATCCAGCGACCTGCGGGTAAGCAGCCGAGTACCTTAGCCACTAGACCACCGCGGCGGAACGACTCAATCAACAGACAGACAGACAGACAGACAGACAGACAGACAGACAGACAGACAGACAGACAGACAGACAGACAGACAGACAGACGGGCGGACGGACGGACGGACGGACGGACGGACGGACGGACGGACGGGCGGACAGACAGACAGACAGACAGACAGACGGACGGACGGACGGACAGACGGACGGACGGTCGGACAGACGACGATTCACGGTTTACCCAATAGAACACTCCAACGCTTCGCCCCTCTCATCATTATTCACTTTGTGGATATGCTGTGAATTTTTCTGCTGGACGGTATACTTGGCAAGTTAGGCCATGCCATGATATGACCAAGCTAATTACTCCAAGTCATGGTAAGGCTGAGGTAATTACCCCACATCTTAAGAAGACCATGCTAACGAAGCCATGTAAAGCCATAATCGGGCTAACTAAAGCATGCTAGTTGATGAGCTAACTAAACTATGCTAATAAACGCAACGTTAATCATGAGCACGCTAAGTAAAACCATACTTATTAGCCCTTACAAGTATTATGACAATTAGTACCCTGCTAATCAGGATCACGTTTAATAGCTTCATACCAATAGTGGCCTTGCTAATTGCGCCCGAGATAATTGCCTTTTCATTGAAGCCTTATCAATGTAGACAAGACAGCTCAGTGTAATGGTCATTAAGCCTCAGCCAATTAGTGCAATCAAAATTAAGACAGAGCTGATGTGGTCTTCAATTCGAAGCCGACCACGCACATGAGCAGAGGACCAACTTAAAAAGCTGCAAGAAGCTAGGTTATCACAAGCTCCTCTATGGCTCCAGCCTTGAACTAGTACTGTAAGCTTACCAAATTACTCTAAATGCAAAGAAGTTGCCGCTGAGCGTTCGCCACATCAAACGCTTGACAGTCACACCAGCCCCACCACAGTCACGAGTTGAACTGGGGCCTTCTCAGAATCAACAAATTTGTATCCGAGTTCACACGTCAATCAGTTTGATTGACAGACGCCCGCAGCAAACATCGGGTACGCCCACCACGTTTGTTCTTGCCAAGGAGTTTGTTCTTACCCGCTCCGCACTGTGTTCATGCCATGGCCGCCGCAGAGCGAGCTCGAAGCAAATCATCTGCCCGAGAAGCTCGGGCCAACCTACATATCACCCCTGAACTTCATGTTTTACCAGTATTACCCATACTGCAAGTCAGAAGTGCTTTTGAAAGACGGAAATATTTTTACCTAATTAATAATCATTGTGTACAAAAGATATGCCGGTTATTGCGATGTTTCTTCACCGTGAAATTTCTAAGCATAATCATCCAGCATTTATTCACGTTCCTGTTGTTCACACCGATGAAGATTTCCAAAACGTATTAGCGACTCGAATTCTTTGCCAGAGGAAGCTGTTTCAGGCTCATACATAGATTTATTTTAGGACACATAGATTATATCATGAATTGTAACTAATACTTTGTTTCTATGTGAGCTGGTGCGTTTAATTCTACGTCCCTTGGTGTTATTGATGATTGCCTTTCATCAGCTTGTTTTGATAGAACAAGATGATAGTGTTTTGTTTCCAGGATGATTGTTTCATTTTTGTTTTCATTTAAGTAATAGCCTTGTGCAAGGGCTAGCACTGTTTTTGACAAAAATAAACAAATAAACAAAAGCGAGTGAATAAAGAGTTCCCTTAGACGCACATCTGGATATGAACACCCACACCAAAGGTCGCTAAGTAAACCTCACTCGGGGACAGAAGAGAGCAGCCAACGATCATCCCCTTCATTAAGGAGTCTGCATAGAGCATAGCGCATTCAACGAGAGGAACTCTGGTCTGTTTTGCTTCCCGAAGCCTTTCCGCGCATATCATCACGGCACGTCCGCCGTATTTGCCCTAGGACAGAAAAGAGGGCGACATGTCGCCGCGGCTCTCCCAAGTAAAGGACACGTCCCTCGGCACAAAACAGCACGTCCCACCGACATCGCACGAGCAGCCTGCACCGATCAGCGGCGTCGTATGGGAAGCACGTTGCCCACTTTCATATCCGGCAGGCATCGACGACGTCCCGAGATTTGGGCAGCGGAACACGTATGCTCACCGACTGGGGCCTCCTCGGACGATCGACCTTCGTTCCTATGCCTGCACCTGATCAGCCCTGGTGGAAGGTTCGCCAGAGGTTTTGCCAGTAGCGCACGGCCGCAATAATGCCCGTCGAGGGACTTCAGTGATAAAAAAATAGCGAGGCAAGATTAGCGGCCCCGTCGATGAACCGCCATCAATCGGCACAAGTTCGTCGCCTGTACTTAATATGGTGGTCGTGCGCTCACCTTGACAGCATCTGTCTGTAAAGAGAGAGAGAGAGAGAGAGAGAGAGAGAATAAACTTTATTGAGCTCAAAGATTCAACGGCGCGTGCTTGCACCAGACCGGGTCATTCCCTATTCTCTAGACCCATGTCTACGCAAATCCTGGCCCCTGGCCGTCAATGCAAGCTGAATTGGCAGGGAGGGGCTGGACAACAAGATCTCCCATCGCTCGGGGTGTTAGGGATTTGGTGTGTTGGGGTAAAAAGGTTAAGGTCCTTAAGCTTGGCTGTAGTGTGTGCTAGAGTGCAACTTTCCCTTTTGCAGAAAGGGCAGAGCGCGTCGTGCTCAGCCGGATACATTCGGTGTAACATGACAGGATGCACTAGCGATCCCGCTTGCGTACGCCACAGGATCATTTGCTGTTGCCTGGTTAGGTGCGAGTGCGATTCGGGAAGTTTGCACTTTGCTTCCTTGTACATTTGTGTAATCTCTTTAAAGCTCGTCACGGGATGTGGTTGCTATGACGGCTCGACCTCAGCCTGGATAGACAGTTATTGGGCGTGGTGGTCGGCGAGGACGTTGCCATCCAACTTCAAGTTAGCCGGGACCCAAACAAAATTGATGGCATGTCCCAGAGGCTTGTGTTTGGAGAGAATGGAGGAGTCCGCGAGAGGGATCACTCGTTGTGGAAGCTTCTGTATGCTGACTTCGAATCTGTGACCACGGTGCCGGAACAGCCGTCAAACCAGCGCCACAGATCATAATCCTTGGTCTGCTGTTGCAAAGGAACGGGCGAGCGTGTGCGGCCATCACTATGATTAAGAACAACTCGGAGCAGATAATAAGTATGATTCGAAGGGTCTCTAACCGTAACAGAGGCCTGAAGGAAGACGATACAATGCGCCTCGTGCGGGCATTCGTTGTGTCGCGGGTGACCTACTCTGGCCCGTACCTACAGCTAACGAAACCAAACACAGACACGCTGAACACGATGCTGCGTAAAGCAACCAAGCAGGCAATGGGCCCGCCGGTGTACTCGTCCACGAGAAACTGCTGGACATGGGTGCCCACAACACAGTCGAGCAGCTGATTGAGGCTCACTTGTCGTACGAATAAGTCAAACGGAGCACGGCCAGGCCGTCCTACAGAAAATAGGATGGCAGATAGAACCACAGCCAACCAGGACGACCCTTCCCGAACAGTGGAAAGAGACCATTCAAACCAAGCCGCTCCCTAGGAACATGTAACCGGGGAAGGACAAAGGGAGAAGGACCACGCTAACTAAGGACTGGCCCGACAGCTGGAGGAGAACCCTAGCGTACTGTATACACGGACGCCTCGCTCAAAAAGCACGATGACCGAGCAACGGCGGTAGCCACGTCCATCGACAAACTGATTGTCGGTGCATCGCTGAGGACGACAGATCCCGCCGTTGCGGAAGAAATGGCTGTGACCCTCACACTCTGTCTGTAAAGCCCACTGTATACAGCCAGGTTCGGCGTCCCATTTGACAAACCAGTATCCTTTAACGTAAACAAATGGTTCGGTACACGAGAGCTAGTGTGCGCATGCATGGTACTTTTGGAAGCATGCACACCACTAGCTCTACGCAAGTGCTCGAGGCTACTTTGGAGGCAAATAGACGAACACTAACCGGAGTTGTTGCACTAAGCAAATACCGAAGCAAGCCGCCATCAGTTTGAATGAACCAAACATTTTCTGTTGCTGTACCAGCTTCCAAATATAGAGATCAAATTTTCTTTGCGGAAATAACACGGAGCTTCAATTTCTTGCTCTTCACTATCTTATACAGATACCTGTAGGATATTGACGAGCTATCAAACAAAGCAATTTTTCGTTAATACGAGGAATCAAACTTCTGAGTCTTTTTTTTTTTTCGAAGCAGATAAAATAATATCAAGCATAAATGTTGTCAGTTTTGGGTCATATCACGCGGACTGCCAGTTCACTGAAGCGTAGTTTAATGCTCGACATTAGTGGTAAGGGACGACAGAGTCACCTGAGCATGGTGTTGTGAGATGGTATTGTTCAGGCCCAAGCTGAACATCTCAGTGAGTTTTAAAAAGGTGCGATAAATTCATCTCACTGCGGCTTTGTATAATCCTGGTGTCGCTGGAGTCACGCGATATTTAAAGGGTTTGTGCAACGCTCCTGAATAGAGTGCAAAAAGCCACTGAGCCGTCACCTGTATGCGTTCTCCAGATGCTCAAGAGACCGATTAAACCAATCTATATTGAATTTGCGTTTTGTTTTGAAGGGGCCCTGAAACACTTTTTCAAGTAAGCATGAAATGGATTCACTAAAATAGCTTACTACAGGACATATTCAACGCCGAAAAAGTTTTAAGAATCCATCCAGTACGAGCAAAGTTACAAAGGTTTGTCGCACGCTACAATCGCATTCTCTCTTTTCTTGCCGCGACGAAAGCGCTGGAAGCTAAACAGGGAGGGATCACATGAACGAATTAAATATGTAACACGCAGTTTGTGACCTTGAGCACTTTTATTTTCTTTGTTGTCTTCGAACGCACGGCTTTTTAAGTGTGATCGCGCGTGCACGCTGGATAAGTAGCGGCCTCCCGCGGCGATCTCCGTAACGAGCGAGCGCGCCATGTTCAAATCAGCCAATGGATGATAGATAGGCTTGCTACGTACAATTTTTGGGTATATTTTGTGATTTGTCGAGAGAAGAGAAAGCAATTTTCAGCGTGCTTTCACAATTTATTGTGAATTCTAGTCCGGGTGCTGTGCTATAATATTTGGCTCGCGTGTTCTTGGGAGCCTCTACAACCGATCGGCAGTGTTTTTTCATCATGCTCAAAAAAGTATTGCAGGGCCCGTTTAAGACTTTACATGTGTTCTCTTTGTCTGCAATTTTATGATAAACAAGTATTATTATTATTATTATTATTATTATTATTATTATTATTATTATTTTATTACGCTAATGAAACCACAGCTTTATCGCAGTAATGTTGCGCTACTCAGGTCGCGGCATCAATTACGTCGCGCAGTTCCATCCAGAACATTCCTCAAAATTTCATTTCTGCAAATGGTATTTTTAGACATTTGTCTGTGCCCAATATATGCTCGAATTTCATACCTCAGAACAACAGCCGGCACCACAAACAAAACAAGAAGCGTCTGCTGGATATAATTTGAAACATTAATCTAAGTTTGCAAGATCAGGCTGCTGCAAGACTAAAGTGGCTTGTAAATGTCCGCGTAAAGCTTCGTAGACACCAAACTCGACGCGCGAATTTCAATGGACGCTGGCATATACCGCGAATCGCGTTCTCCCGATCAGAATATGTCATTATTAGCAAATGCAGAGTAGCGATCGTATACAGCACTGATTACACGCAAAGAGAATGTAATACAGTTGTTCCATTAACCAAGCCCCAGATTAAGTCAAGCCTTGCGTATAGGTAATACCGTAAGACTGCGTAGTACACCGTCCTTGCGTTATCACGATGAGCGAAACATGTGAGCTGGAGAGCGTACTCTGATCCGACGTTAATAAACGGCTCTTAGAAATAACCTACGCCGTTATCGCGTTGGACCGCATCACCGGTTTGGCCAGCACACACGCCACGAAACGGAGGGTGCCCTACTTCCCCGGCCGCTATATACGCGGCCATGTCGAGGCGATTGGACGCGAGGCCTCCGGCTTAAGCGCTCAGTCGCAGGAGCGGCATAAAATTACTCGCAGGGTGTCCCATTATTCTCCTCCTCGAGCTGGCCGGTACAGCGCGCAGCGGCCATAATGCATTTCTCATATCCTGAAAGAGCTGCAGGGAGACATTCTTCGGACGTTATTATACGCACTTTTTATGGGCATTTATACAGAGCCTCGCCTTACAAGGAAAGCAGCATGAAGAATGCCCCGGAAATTCCGACTGCCTTTTATGAGCCTGGGGTTTGCATAGCACGCATCGTTTCTGTCTCTTCGTGTGTGATTTTCATTTTCATTTTGGTTCATGTTCTTCAGTGTTTTCTTCTATTGATTTGGTAAGTGTGCTCGGTATTTATCATTCCAGAGAGGTGGATTCTCTTCCTTAGCGCCCGCTATATAACCGTCCACGCGCAAGCGTCTCGTTTCGTTAGCTCTGGGGTTTGAGCAAAATCAAAGAAGCTATAAATGACGGCACCAGGCTTTGAGCATCGCCTCACTTCCATTTATAGTCACGAGAGGTTTCTTCACGACACACGCAACGGATTCCTCGTTCGCTACGATGTCGCGGCCTCTGGGATGCGCCAACATTCTCGGAGACCATGTGATGGATGAAAAAGGAGAGCCCTTATCAAGCGGGAGTAAGACATGCAAGTATTATTATAATTGTGCGACCATTTGCATTTCTGGGCACAAATTTCGGGTACGCGAATGTTCCTGCGCTTCTTTCCTGTTGAATACGTTACCATAATTACGAAAACAGCAAGAACACAGGAGAAAAGGATCGACCCACGGCACTGACCTGTCCTTAAACCCTCCCAAATATAGAAAAATAGGTCAGCGTATATACGGTTCTCCATCTGGAATCATCGCGAGGACCTGACGTCACTTGCTGGTCGTTGTAGTTCACAAAGCATCAAGCACTGCACACCAAAGTATGACTTTTATTAAAGCAAAACCCGACTATAAGTTGGCTAAAACGCGCATTCACAGGGAATCCACCAAATCTGCTTCCGGAAGCCACGTGACATCTCGCACTGCAGCTTACTGGAGTAGACCGACGCCGACGCCAACTTCCACGTGACGTTGTATATAATTAGTGTAATCCACCATTATTCGAGTGTCTTTCTGTTAAAAGTGTCTTGTGTATTCTACTTGTATCTATTCTATTGATTACGAAACATGTTATGATATTACAACGGCATGCACCTCTCCTACGCATTGCATTACAGCGATATAGCTGAAGTGCAAGTAAATAAATAAATAAAACTATACTTACGGCAGCGGATTGGGATCCCTGCAGCAAAGGAAGGCCCCGATTACAAAGGAGCATGCTATTCTCTACATTATCAGTTGGCTTTGAGCTTCTGTAGAAGAATAGCTGCCGTGCGTTTGATGTCAATGTTACAGACGCTGTATGCCTCACGTCTACATCGGCAGGAAACTCAGTGACGAAGCGCTCCCTTGACTATGAGGAATCCGGGAGTCGAGGGTGAATTGGTTGTTTGCCGATGACTGTGTTGTTTATAGTAGAATCGAGACTGAACATGACCAAGTTAATCTAAACAACAATCTTCAAAGAATAAAGGATTGGTGCGAAGAATGGCAAATGAGTTTGAACACAGAAAAAACAGTCTTTATGACTATAACTAGAAAGAAAGCACCTCTAGATTACAACTACCAGATTGGCAATGCTTTCCTCAAGCGTGTACAAAACTATAAATATCTTGGGTTATGGTTCACGCCCGACCTCCGGTGGAACACTCATATTGATAATGTATGCTCCAGGGCTACCAAGGCATTGTATAGCCTTAGACGTAACCTTTATACCGCCCCATCTGATATAAAGTGTCTTGCTTACAAAACTCTTGTCAGACCCATTATCGAATATTCTAAAATTGTCTGGGACCCTTACACAAAGACAAACTGCAATAAAATAACAAAAATACAGCGACTTGGTGCGAGATTTATTTTTAATAAATATAGCCGACATCATTCTCCTACTGAACTCTGTAAAAAAGCTGGACTGGATAGTCCTGAACTTAGGACGAGGATTGAGCGTCTGAAATTCCTCTTCCAGTTAATTCATAATCAATTTAAACTAAACTATTCAGATTACTTCCAGGTCAACACACAAGAACACTCCAGACATCGCCATAATATGTATATACCACCCCTAGTCCCACGTAACGATTGCTTTAAGTTCAGTTACTTTCCACGTGCTATTGAAGATTGGAATATGCTGCCAGAGTCTATAATTGGTTGTTCCTCGCTTACATCATTTGAACAGAATCTAAAACGTTTATTTTCCGAATAACAGTGACATATGTTTTTTTTTGCGTGTGTGTGTACTTTTTGTTGGTTGCATGATCCTGCAGTAGTTGTCTTTCAAATCTTCAGCGCGGTACAAAAGTGCCGCCTCAAATGCGTCATGTGCTGTTCTGCGCGTATGTATTGCATCGTATGTGTGTTCCATTTATGTATGTTATGTATAACTTCGAGTTGCTGGTCACAATAGTACCGAGAAATTATCTCGAGACCTGTACGGTACTTCTTTTTTGCAAATAATTGTTTGTACTTCCACCCTGTAACGGCCCACTTCTGGGCTAACAGTATAAATAAATGAAATGAAATGAAATGAATTGAAACTTTATTATCATACACCCGAGTCAGAAAATACGAGTAAACGCTGGAAGAGAAAGACGCCAGCGTGCAATCTTTGATTGTACCAAATCACGTCTATAAACACCAGGCTCTCGCAATACCTCACTCATAATGACGCAATTCACCAACATCACCTTGCAGCCCCTTTCCATAACAACATGCAAGCCAAAAAAAAAAAACGCCTTCGTGTTCTCATCTCATCAGAATGAAATGAGAACACTCACTATATGTAAGTGTCATTCCACCCTACGTGTCAAACTACGCGCGAAAGCAAACGCAATGGGGCAATAGTTCTCTGATCCCTTCTGCATCGTTAAAATGAAAAGCTGGCCCCAAGGCACGAAGAAATAAAGAGACTGTGGTCACACCGGATTCGCTCATGTGAAAACATCCTAAGCGAACCTTGCGGTGTCTGGTAGAATTAAGTAAATTGGCCCATATCGGTTTCCCCCGAACAAGAAATGTGACGCAGACGAACTATAGCAGCTACGCCATGCGTGCGTGTGCGTTTGCGAACGCGTAATCTTGAATTTTAGAAGCAAGGACTGATGGGCAAGTTGGTAATTCATCTTAACCAAGTTGCGCGGAAAAAGTTCAAATACAACAGGAAGACACCTGGACACAGCGCACACTAACAACTGAAACTTTATTCACTCCGCTGTAATGTGGGAAGTTTTTTTTTTTTGGGGGGGGGGGGGGGGACAGACGGGGCGTTGTATCAATTATATATTTATGGATCACAAAGCTTCTTTGAAGGGACGCCCCCGCTCTAACCTATCATCGCATTGTAGAGACGGTAGTTAAAGCTATAGATTCAGAGACAAGGTAGCACGGGAAATTAAAGAGGCGTGTCTCATCAACAAAGCTGGTGATGCATGTGTCGCGCAACCCTCGGTTATGTTACTTCCCGCTGAGGTAGCTTTTTTGGAGGCGCATCATTATTACGATCTGTCTTCTCATCTAATCATTTTCTTTCACCACACGTGTTCTCGTAACCCCATGTAGATGTCTGTCTTCTTGAATAAAGTTCTGGTTGTTGGTGTGCGCTGTGTCCAGGTGTCTTCCTTTTGTATTTCAAATTTTTTCGCGCAACTCGGTTAAGTTGAATTTCAGCTGGTGAAATACGAGTGAAGCTTAGAAATTCGACCGCTTCTGAACACGATGCGTCCACCCTTCGCGCGATTCAGTGACAGAAATTCTGCGCCAACGATGCAACAGTATTTGCGCTTGGTGTAACTCGAATAATGCCCACGCGAAGCCGCAATGTCATTTTCTTAGATCGGGCGCGAGCCACCTGACGTCAGTCCCAGTGTGGCTCCGTTAGAACAGGCAAGTTCTTTTTTTCTCTCATTTTTATTCTCAGAGGGAAAAGAGCCGAACAGCTCCCCATCAAAATCATCGCGAGAAGGCAGCGATGAAATATGAGCGCGAAGCCGCCGTACGGGATGCGGTTTCGCACGAGTGCGCGTCTGAATTACCGCTCCGTAGCCATGACAGGCCGGCAGGACTTGACGCCTCGCCGTGATGCTGCGTCCCGTCACCGAATCACGCACCCTGCAGGCACACACAAAGAGACGCTCACCCACGTCGCCCGGCGCCAGCTGCAAGCGCCACGCCTACAGAGGCAACCGCAGCTGCCTCAGCAAAAGAGCCACGCGTGCCACAACGAAAAGCCCGCGAGGAATTTTATTTCGCTTTTCTTCGTGCGCAAAGCGGGACCAGCCTGTCGAGAGAGTGACTTTGATGGAGGCCTGCGCAGCAGTGGCTGAGCTCGGATACCCGCCACGTCCACTCACACAGACGCGCGCAAACACGCCGGAAGCCCCACGAAGACCGGCCGTCCGGACGCTTACACGTAAACAGAGACGAGCTTAGGACGAACAAACCCGACACTGGAGCCGAGATCCGAGTGAAGGAAGGGCGCAGAGCAACCAAGAAAGCCGGGTTACGCACTCTAGCCAGTGAACGCGAGGAATGAAGAGGTCGGCTCGCGCGAAAACAACGCCGCAGGCAAGCAAAGTGAAGACAAGTATACACTCCAGAGACAGAACACGTGGACAGACCATAAGCCAGAAGAAGAGTGAACAGGCAAACTGACAAAAAAAAACACTGACACGTGACGCAGGACGAAATAGCGGGTGAATGATAGGGCGGATAAACAGTGAAAATGGATGAAGAACAAAACAAGGCGAATATCCCAAATACCAGGTAAGCCGCCAGACAGGCCGGTCATAAGACGTCGGTATACAACGGAAGGGAACGAATAAGACGACACGTGGCTAGAGGGGATGCGGACATTTCGAGCGGCCTTCCTTTCTTTTCTCGCTCTTCTGAAGGAGCACTAATGGCACCAGAGAAGTGCAAACAGTGAGAATGTTATAGATCGTGGAAAACAAACACACGCTTGCGGTCAAGCACCAGCAGCAAATAGAAAAGTCTGCAGGTAAGTGCCATGAATAGTAAAATTAAGAAATTGCGACAAGGGGTGAATCTCCCCGATTAAACTTTGTCAATCCGATCGCTTAGCAATAGAGTCCACTGCCACGCTAACTCCCTAAAGGGGTACTTATTGTACTTTTTATAGAGCAAATGGGAATTGTACAATATACAGGATCCTTTTGTTTGAAAACGTCGGGAAAGCGATGTTGTTAGACTGACTATATACAACAAGCAGTTTGTTCGTACGATCCTGGGAGACAAAGCTCGTATCTTGTTCATACATGCAATCGCTTCTACGCTGAACTGGTAGTTCTCCAACAGATAGATAAGGTTCATCACAAAACGCGTGCTCGATCACCAATGTAAATGCCCCTCAAGACAAGATCACTGGAGAACGTTTTGGCCTTAATGTCGAGGAAGAAGCACTCTGTACATCTCTTATGTTAAGGACGTTAAACGAAGACTTTTGCGATTAGAGTTCGGCAATCTCCATAACGACAGAATGAAGTGCTGTACAACCCGGTCATGTCCTCAGTGATGCGTATTGTTACGTTTAGCCCGGCAGTTCATCTGGGCAGACACCATTGTGCGTAAGCCGGTCTGCATGCGATGCTTTCAGCCCCATGCATTGGCGCCCAGCCTGCAAGACGCTGTCCTGTAGATGTTCCAGGAAGCACTTGGGTCTCAACGAAAGCTTCGCGAGACAAGCCTTTTGTTGAACGGGCTCGAACAGCGTGGGACGGCGCCACTATGGCTGGTCTCATTAAGTCAACCTCTCGACTCGGCTTTTGTCATCTACGCGAGGCCATCGCAACGCACCGACAGCACGGAAGCATGGGAACGCGTCGAAAAAAGCCGTTCTCAGGGATCTAGCGTTTTGACTGCCATGTTCGAGAGAGTTCTGGAAGCTGGTAGCTGAAAGCAGCCGTAGACCGCTGCTGACGTTCGGGTCAGCGGCCATCTCCCCGGAGGAGCTCCACCTTCCCTCACCGGACTCTACCTCCTCGCCCTGCGGTGCCTTCAAGGCGGGGGCCGGGTGCGTCATTGTGTGCTGTGCTCGTTCTACCACTGGACCTTTTTGCCCAGCCGAGTGGTGCAGGACCATTGAGACTTCGTGTGTCACCTGATTTGTGGCGAGAGTGCTCACCACCTTCTTCGGACCTCCGTGTAAGGAGACGGCGGGCTATAAAAGCCGAAGCATTTTTGTAAATAAGAGCTGAATTATGAGCTGAATCATGAACTGAATCTCTGTTATACATAATGCGGCATCTTCTGAATCTCTGTACAGTTCCTATCTTGCTACTATCATGTAAATAAACCTTCGTTCAGTCTCTCTTACGAACGCGTCTCCTCAATGACGAAGATCGGCCATGCGGACGACGGCGGGAAGCCAGCTACCCTAATGAAAACCCGCCGTACCTGCCATCAACCTTCGAGCCCTTTACAACTGGTGGCAGCTGTGGGATGCCATCATTGAGACCACATACCCTTTACAACTGGTTGGCAGCGGTGAGATGGACCTCGCCACATGGTGCTGTGTTGTGGTGAGTGCTTGGTTTTCGCTTTGACTTTCCAGGCTTCATTTTATGAGTGTGAGTTGATTAGAAGCCAGATTGTGCGTGAGTTGGGGCGATCACCTATTTTTGAGCACTGAGTGAGTCAGAGGGGTCCCCTACATTTGTGTGAGATGCAGGACCAATGTAAAACAGCAATCATGGAGGTGAAGACACTCCTAAAAGACGGTCTTTTGTATATTTGCGAAGGCATAGGTATTGAGGTTCAGAAAAAAATGGGCAGGCCACAAATTTTAGAGCTCATTTTGCAGGAAGCCAGTGAGGAGGATATTGAATTGGCATTGAATACTTTTAAAAGGGGGGCAGAGAAAGAAAGACAAGAGAAGAAAAGAGAGGAGAAGGAGAGAGAAAGAGAAATGCAGGATAGGGAGAAGAAAAGAGAAAGACAGGAAAAGGAGAAGGAAAGAGAAGAGCGAGAGCAAGCACTCGACCTAGAGATTAAGCTATTGGAACAGAAAGCTGGGGCGATGCGGCAGAAGATTCAGCCATCCGCGAGTGTAGCGCACGAGAAGTGCCAGGAACAAATGTGTGAAGTGCAGTTCAGAGCCGTAGAAAAAACTAGCACGAATGAAGATAGCAGCAGGTTCGAGGATGCAACAAGTTTGAGAGCTGCGAAAGATGCTGCGCTAAGTCCAGAGGCTGCCGAAGGCCAGAGCGAATGCGAAGAGGTGCTGTGCCGATTGAGTGTAAGCGAAACAGCTAGGA
Organism: Rhipicephalus microplus; assembly: GCF_043290135.1. Lineage (NCBI taxonomy): Eukaryota > Metazoa > Arthropoda > Arachnida > Ixodida > Ixodidae > Rhipicephalus > Rhipicephalus microplus. The sequence continues at coordinate 169,336,794 of NC_134710.1, read as the reverse complement.
TAGCCGTAGACAATCTAGTACAGACCTCAACTGTGGTTGTCGCAACAGTGGCTCTTGCAAACAAGGTCGAAGTGATCAAGAACACCAGAGAAAGCTCAGTAGAAGCAGGGAAAGAGAGTGAAGATAACAGTGCAGTTGCAGGCAGGTCCCAGGAAGGCGAGCGAGATTTTTCGAGAGGAAGCAGATGCCTTGTTACGAAGTGTGTTAACCTGTCCGCCAGTCTATAACGTGAAAGAAATGATTTTTTTTTTCGAAAATAATTTAGACTGCATGGGTGAGACAGCTGACGAAAGCTGTGAGAGAATTGTCAAGCTTGAGAAGCGAGCGAGAGGCTCAGAGACGAGTCGCAAGAAGCGGCGCAGACGCAAGAGACGCCGGAGAGCCGCGAGCGAGACAAATGGCACTACGCGTGTTGAAGAAAGCTTGCAACATTTGAGCGTAGCAGGCAAAATGAGGCGTTTCGCATCGGCGTCGAAGTTGGTCTGCATGCGTCCGAGCCACCGGACGAAAAGAAAAAGAAAAGCAGGTTCTTTGCGAATGCATTCCCGTGTAAGGTATCCGTACTTCAGTTCTAGTGACAGCCCGTTTCAGGGCGCACGCGTGTGCAGATTTAGCACAAGTGAATCGGACCGACATAGCAACAGTGCTAAGAAATCAAACTACCGAAGTGCTATGAAAGGTGGTGCAGAAGCCCCCTTGAACTATTCAACCACCGATGACGCAACCCGAGGCTCACTTCATAGTAGTGAGGAAAAGGTCGGTCGCAAACGTCGCCGTAAAAGAGTGACGCGTGCGCACGTGACAAAGCAAAGGGATGAAGGACGCGGCGAGCAGCCGGACAAAAGGAAGAAGGGCAGCTCATCAGCCATTTCAACGAAGATGCCTTTGTGGAGTGAAGTAAGACGCCAGCAGCGAAAGGGTAGGCCACAGCGCGCATCCTCGCGACGGAATGCACGTTGGAGATTTAAAGCTTCGCGGGGACAGGAGGGTCAAAGGGGTCCTAGAAGAAAGGCCACAGTAGCTGAACGCCGCCTGGGAGCGAGCTCAAATAGTGCCTGGGCACTCTTTCCCACGCTTTTCTCTTGTCGCCTCCGCCAGATTGACAGAAGTCGGCCGAAATCGCGAATGAGGCGTAACGCTGCAGTTCAGCTGGTAGCATGTACACGTTGGCGTTTTCAAAGTCCGCCAAGACCGAGACCGCCGCGTGTACGATCGAAGAGTGAGAGACAGCTGCAAAGCAGAGAGTGGGAGGACTCGCTCGCTGGATTCCATGCCGACCGGTTGTTCCCTCGCGATCTCCGACGTCAGCGTAGCTCTGGCAACCTAATCTGAAAACGTTGGCTCTGGCCGACTGGGCTGGCCCTACGTCATCTGCTGACGCCGACCTCCGACGACAGCGTAGCTCTGACTTACTGGACTTGCTCTACGCCATCTCCTGACACCGACAAGAGCTCTCGCAAGTGGTGCCCCGTCCTCGGACTCATGTGACCGTGTTGCCATCTTTCCTATCTCTCCTATACCCTCGACATACCGTCGCTCTCTGGCTTACCTCATCTCTCTTACTCTCTCTCTACACCTTTATTCCTATGTTTTTAATCCCTCCTCACCCCCATCCCTTGTGAGCTACTGCTGAGGTGTCGCACCCTGATGCAGACAGTTACGGGGCTCGCTTTTCTTTTCTTTTCCTTCTTCTAAACATAAACACTTCCCCCAGAGAGTGGGACGCAGGATTTTCTTAGAAGCATGTTCGTTTGTTTATTTTTGTTTTAAAGTGTCATCTCCACGGCTACTTGGTTTAGATACAGTTTTTTTTTTCTTCCTTCTAGATCTTTTTGCAAGCTTTGTAAGGGCTTCGAGTTAAATTGTTAAGCCTTATTTGGAAGCAGTGACCCGCATCGGTCAACTGACTGCTTCAAATGAGTATATGTCCTTGTGTGTATATGTTGTGTGTATATGTCCTTGGGAATATTAGAACTAGATGGCCTTAGTGGTTTTCACAGAATATCCATGGAGTGAATGATGATGAGTGGACTGAAGCGTCCGTCCGTACATGTCTCTATCTGTCCATGCGTCCGCCCGTTCACCAGTCTGTCCATCCGTACGTCCATCTGTCTATCCGTCTATGCTTCCGCCTGTCCGTGTGTCCATCTGTCCGTTTGTGCGTCTGTGCTTCTGTTCGTCCATCCATCCGTCCGTCCATCTGTTTGTCCATCCATGATTCCGTCTGTCCGTCCGTCTGTCTGTCCGTCCGTCTGTCTATCCGTCCATGCTTCTGTCCATTCATGCTTCTGTCTGTACGTGCTTCCGTCCGTGCGTACAGACGGACCGACAGACGAACGGATGCTTCACCCCACTCATCATCATTCAGTCCGTGAATATGCTGTGATCTTTTCCTTTTTGTTTAAACGTAATTGGGCCTAATTATTACAGCATACTGGCGGCCAAATAGTTAATTGGACTGCAAGCACGAAAATGTCCCGCATGGACTAAGCTTTTGTGTACTCCATGTGAGTGCTCCGAGCAGCGCCTCCAAAATATAAAAGACGCGCTGCTCCGAGCTACGGAGAAACAGAAAAACCGAATGCATACGATAGCATGGAAAGGACGTCACTCATGGTATTGCATTGAAATTTGTCACGCGTATTATTATTATTATTATTATTATTATTATTATTATTATTATTATTATTATTATTATTGCCCTTGTAGCTACATTATGTTACTTGAGTAGTACCTCACATTCACTACCAAGTGGTTGTCGATAGGCATAAGCAAAAGGCCGAAAAAATAGAAAGAATAACTCGCACGGCAGGGCACGAATGCATGACTGACATGACTAATACGTCTGATCACTTACGGCACCATGAAAGATAATATGCTGATCTAAGGAAAAAAGAACCTTAGCAACACCTAGCTAACGCCAAGCAACTACCTACGAGCCACCTAGAAACTGTTTTCCCTATTTATCTATAAGTCTAGAAACAGCCCAGAAGCAATCAGATCAGTGTTCATAATAGTCCACTTTCACTGTTCGAAGCCTTGCGCGGCTTAGGGCAAACTTCGGCATTATTATTTTTTTTAAATAGGAGTAAAAGCTTCTCACTGAGAGGAACAGTTTCGCGCTATCTGGTTAACCAGGACATTTCGCACAGGGTAACCAGTCGGTCAGAGAATTGGCTAGCCTCCCTGTCCATTCTTTATTCAATAGGAATATCATTCCGACCTAATGATAGAATGGCACATCTCTATATGATGGAATTGTCCTTAATATAAACTGCTTGAGTTCTGGTTGGCTTGAAGACAGCTCCCGAAATACGAACAAAAGAACTGCGTCCTTCTCGGCGTATAGCCAAGACCACGCCGGCACAAAGACTCGTGAGTCTACACGGCTTCGTCACTTTTAATAGTCTGCGTTCGAGAGCACCTTTTAAAGGCGGTAGAACAGCCTCGAGCGCACAGCGTCGGTAGGTATCCTCGGATTCGCAAGCGCTGCTGAGGAATCACCCTACATAGAAGAGATGCATTAGCCTATAGGCTAATGCATCTCTTCTATAGCACATATACATATATGTAATACAAAACACACAATACTACATAGAAATACAAATACTATAACAGATAAATACATATATGTATACGCGCCAACGTTCAGCATCATCGTAAACGGCAACAGAGCGAACACGTATGTTAACAGGTATCAAAAGAAAGACAAAAACAACAGCAACAAAATTGAGAGAGAAAAGTGACATGGGAAAAGCGAAACTGCAAAACGCAACAAAAAAAAAATTGCCGGCGTGAAGCGGGATGGCGTGGACAGCAAATGTGACGTATACAACGAAACAGAGCGAATCGCCATCAGACGGCCCAGGGGTCGCTAGGGAGCCGTGCCGGTGAGGCGGATTGAACAGGATAGACACGTGAACAAAAGGCGGCCGCGTAAACAATCTGCGTTCAGTGCTCATTCAGGCTTTCCCTCTCTCCTTCTCTCGCCTCGCGAGGCGGGAATTCCCAAGGCTCCCTTCGCGCCGGAAAGGAAAATTAGTTTAGCGTTCGCAAGCACACTGTGCTTCGTTTGGAACGGCAGTCGGTATACGGCTTCCAGCAGACGTGCTTTAGAAGTCTGACAATCCACTACGGGTCTTTGTTAAGCCAGAGCACACTCCGTAGCACACGCGCCACCAGCGCTGCATGGGCTGGGACTACAGAGGGCCGTCAAAATCCCTCGAACTCAGGGCGCTCTCCGAAAAGACGCACCAGAGGTGGGCAATAACGGGCGCTGAGAAAGCCGATTTCCGAACGAGACACGAGTGGCAACGCGTAACTCCACAAAACTGCGCTGCACCCCGGGCAATAAAAAGAAGGCGTTAGAAAGATGAGTATACTCTGAAAAGTTATAAACTGTTTTTTACGACTAAGTATACTCGATACCTCCGCAAAAATATGCACCACTGCAGCAGTACATTGCGCTTGTAACGGAACGAGTGCCCAAAAGACATTTCAAGGCGCCAGTCAACGTTTCTACGACGGAACATTGCCGGTGATAGATTGTCTAATTGCGCATACAGTGAATGCACTGTGTAACAGTTAATTCTACATATACGCTTTCATATTGTTCATTCATTGACTCCTATGAAGCCGTGTCCAAAAAGTACCCGACAGCGCTAAATTTCATGCATGCTTTAAACAAAGGCATGATCCAGCAGCAGTCATTATTCACGTTCTTGTTATCACACAGTCTATTATTACAGAGGTCTTTGAGGGAGCAGATTATGCCCCCCACCCCCCACCCCCCAAACAAAAAAAAATGAATGCGGAGGCAATGAATTTACACGATCATAAGAGCATCAGACCTCTCTGCAGTGTTCCGACGTAGGAGGTGCCCTTTGTGCCCAGTGCTTAGCCTGGTTTTCTCCACGGCCCCTATTTGGAGAATGAAAGTTTCACTACCACTACAATATTGTAAGTCGAGAATAATTTGTCACGGTGCATGTTATTCGAGGTTGCCCGGAAACGCGCGAGCAAAGAGCGCAGAGCTCCAATAGGTGCGCGAGACTCCAGCGTCCCTATTAGTGCCTCATCGTCGGAGTTTCAAGTTCTTTCGTTGTACCGTTTACTAATCCCGAAACCTCACCAACTCACCCAACTATCAGCACTACTGAAAATTCAAAGGAGAGGGCGCTTCGATCTGTTATGATACTCAAGACAGAGCCCCACAACGTTCAATAGGAGATGACACCAGCACCATGCCGTTCGGTACCAAGCGAGGGCTCTACCATATTGCATCTTCTCAGCCAGAGGCAGATGTGCCAAACACGACCAACGCTTCCCGGAGTCTGCCTCCGTGACAAAGGACGGCGGAGTGGCGACAAACGCTGCGGTCGCTCATCGACAAAACGGAACGCGTACGCAGTCACCGTGAGCGGCTGATAAGATGCGCTGGCCAGGCGGGCATCCGAGGCGCAGATGAGGTTGAAAGATGGAGCACGACGTTAGTCGCGGAGAAAGAACAGAGGAGACGCGAGGAAGCCAGCGAAGCAAACAGCCGCGCGCGTCATGGTTGCCCCCTCATACATGAGGATACGGCGTATGTACTTAGGGCTTCCATGTCGCCCTCTCGCGGGTCCTTTGTCTCATTCGCGTCCGAGCTGGTGCACTGTTGCGGTTGTCGCCACGAAGAATTATTCATGAGCGTCCAGCGAGGCTCGCTGCTTGACCGAAAGGCGCAGACAAGTATAGGCGGCCAGAAAGGAACGACCCACGGCTGCTGGCGGGGAGCACCGAGCGAAAGGGAACGTTGCGGTAGGGAATATTTTCCCTAGCCAGAGAGTCACGGCGAAGGAAGGGGCATAATAGTATAGTACTAATAATAATAAAAAAGCCATTTGCTGGCCTCAAAATACACCAGCCGGTGTTGTTACAGCGAGGTCATCAAGAACGACAGAAAAAGTGGACAGCCTTAAGTGAAAACACTACGACAGAGGACTCCCGAAAAAGAAGGTTGTTGACGTTTTCAGCGTATCTACGATGGACGGACACTGCGAAAGGAATTCGATAGCACCGGGAGAAACTAAAGAGACCAACATACTATGTACACCACGAAATAGGTGGCAAAGCCCGGCCAAGAGCCGTACAATTCCAAGCTGAATTAGGAGCGAAAATTGAGGGGAAAGAAGAAAGTGCATTTTATCTGGTCAGAAGGACGGGCTCAAGTGGGCCCAACTTCGAAGATGCTATTATCTTGGTAAGTCTTGATTTCGGCCAAAAAACAAAAGAAGAAGAAAAAAAGCTAGATAAGCGCAAACTCAACCGTTCGTCTGAAAGGCGAGAAAAAAAAAAACTACGAACACCGACACCTTCACGTCGTCCGCAAGAAAGATTTTTTTTTTTTTTTGTGCCGGCATTGAGGGGTTGGACTGCGAGAAAAAATCTCCAACCACCTTCAAGTCTGCGTCGTTGCCCGAGGTGGAAAATATGTGGAAACAAGATACACTCAAAACAATAGAAATAGCGCCTGAAAGAATAGATGTGCTCATATAAATGAGCTTACGACATATACTGCTATTTTTATTCACGCACTTCATCTCGATGATCTGCTGGCAGAGTTGAAGCGTGGACGGGTCTCCGCCTAATGAGAGCTCCAAAAATGGCACTATTTAAAGAAAATCAGAGTTTCTTATCCTGGGTTTCAATCTTATCTAAAGAGAACGTGAGTTTCAATCTTAGCTAAAAAGAACGTCAAGCCCCGCCGCGGTGGTCTAGTGGCTAAGGTACTGAGCTTCTGACCCCGCAGGTCGCGAGATCGAATCCCGGCAGCGGCGGCTGCATTTTCAATGGAGGTGATAATCCTTAGGCCCGTGCGCTTAGATTTGGGTACACGTTAAAGAACCCCAGGTGGTCGAAATTTCCGGAGAGGCCGCCGCTCTAAATACTCGGGAATGGTAAAACTGCGCCATGCTAACATCTGTTAAGAATCAGTCATCGCCGCAGCACTAGTGCCGTTATCACTGAGATGACTCGCAATTGTGGCGTGCCTCATCGGCTGTTCAGAATTTTCTTAACTTTAAAACTATGAGGTGTTGAGCACTTCACAAATAAATAAATAAATAAATAAATAAATAAATAAATAAATAAATAAATAAATAAATGGGGCCGGCCGAAGGCACCCAGTTAGGTGCCTGGTAGTGGTTTTCGCACTTCGGCGTTCATGTGCCCATGTCTATTCCTTTGGTTAATATCTTGTTTCGTCACGTTCCCGTAGCGGATCACAGAGGCCAGGCAGAAAAAAGCGCGTGGTTGAGGTCTGCTCCACCAGGTACCGCAATCCTTCGAGTTGCTCACATAAAAATCCACCTCCTTTTTCAATAGACTCATACGATTATTTTTCGTTCATTATGCTGACAGTTAATTAGCCCTCTTCGTAATTAAACATATTCTCCGGCATCATACATAACGTCGGCAAGCTCAAATAACCACACGCTTAGTTCGTACAACAGGTGCTGAAAGGTCTATGTCCCGTACTTGCACGAATTCAGTAGGCCCCATTACTCGTCTACCGACAGTACAACATGAATCGCCCAAGATTCTGCATTCAGTGCTATAGGACGCAGCAGAGCTTTTCATGTGCTCCATTTTTTCTATATTTTAATCCATCATTCCCCTTCCCCCAGTTCAGGATAGCAAACCGGCCGCACGTCTGGTTGCTTTTTCTGCCTTTGCTTCCTTTTCATCTTCCTTTCTTCTTCACTTGAACACCAAACAAGCATTTCAAAGCAGTTTTATGTTGTTCTAAATATTCCGAAAATGGTAATCGCTAGCTCCGCTGGAATTTCACGGAACAAAAACAAGCGTGTCCCTCGGTTGTCACGCCATCGAAAAAAAAAAAACACTTCCCAACGGAGATGATGAGAACTTCAGCACTGGCCAATATTTAAGCGTTCTAAACCTATACAAGTTTATGCTCGCACGCTCGTCGTAAGACGGCGATAATTGAACGCACGAAACCGAGTATTCGGTCACTTTAAAGCAGCGATCCCAAACACGTGGCCCGCGACCATCTCGCTTGCGGCCCGTGGTCCGCACATGGCTGTGTTCGTCCCGCATTTTTTTTTTTTTTCATGAGTATGTTCCTGAGCTACACAGGCATGACTGGTCGAAAGTTTTTGTGAGGAACTCTGCGTGGTCACCATAAGTTGAAACATGACCCACAAACGAAAATTATATTTCAGCATAAATGTACGAATTTCCGTCATTTCGGACTTCGATATTGACATGAGTCCTGGCTGGAACTCTCTTTCAAAAAATGACCAGTATATGAGTTATATGGTTCTTTCCCGTGAATGCGCTTGCTTACAATTTGTGCAAACTCCCCCCCCCCCCCCCCTCGCCGATCCTACTTGTACTTTACCGACCCGGCCCTAGCGGGTCCTTAATTGCATGCCTATGGCCTGCTCGCTGAATTGATCTTGAGACCCCCGCCCTAAAGGCTCATTCACAGGTGGCCTCGAAGGCGGCGAAACTCGCCAGAAATCAGATTGGCACTTCACCTAAGCGGCCGGAAAACCACGCGGCAAACGCGATTCGACGAAATTGGTCCGAGAACAATTTTTTCGCCACGCCAAAGTTGTTTGGCTGCAGTAGCGTATAAACCACGTGATGTAAACATCCGGCCAGATATTCCAAATGGCGGTGGTTTGCGTTGGCGAAATATCTCCCAAACTGCCTGTGTTGGACAAAACAGATCACAGCCGCTCCAAGGACGCATTCCTGAGTAGCATGATTTAGATTAGGATTGCCGAGAAGGTTAGAACAAGACGCAGCAGCAGCGAGACGCCAAAGTGTCTCGATTTTCCGCAGCCGAGCGAGGCAGCCGCCGCCGCCGCTGCCGCCGTTTAAAGAAAAATTGGGGGACCCTTAAGCTCCGCCTTTAAGAGTTGAACGCGATTGCAATAATCTGTACCTATTGCATCAAACACTTAGTGCCTAATTTTTGTTGTATGCTGTTACTCGATAAGTTTCAATTGTGGATTATACAACATTGGTAATCGGTAAAGTAGAAAGTGGCTTTTGTTAGTGAAGCTTTCGCATATGGCTGCACTCTGTGTAATAGGTAGCATGAATAAAATAACGACTAATTATGCTTGGGATGTAAGAAACAACGCTAAAATAGAGACAATTGACTGAAGAAGAGACGACAGGGTGCGGAACTCGCCCCTTAAATTTATTGGAAGGCGCGCGCACATACATCATTCAGCCGACCTACGCACGTGGCACACCATGGCATGTGAGCAGCAGTCGCCATGGTGTGCCGCATAACACGCACTCAATAAATATTAGCTGAGACTTCAGCGCCCTGCCGTCTCTTTTTCAGTTCTCCATTTTTGCGCTGTTTTTGCATCCCAAGCATAAACCGCCAACTAGCCCAACTTTCGCTTCTAGAGCAGTTACGCGCGTGAAATGTTTCCAACATGCTATGCACCGACTACGTGCTTAATTTTAAGGGAATACGCGCGGTAATGTCTGTGCCTTTTGTAATGGCTTGCCAGCTTTAAACCACGAAGTCGTTGTGATAATCGTATGTTCTGACGCCTGATGGCAATGCACGCTTGTACCACACAATACTGCCTACTGTGACATTACATGTTGTCTTGTGAAGCTAGTATACAGGATGTGTTTGTAAAGCACTGAAGTTATTTTCACAGCATGTCCAAACAGAGGAAGTTATTTTCATTGTATTTCCATGCAGACACGTAACTTTGAAGTAAAAAACCTGCAGGTTTATTACTTCTGCGTTGCCTCACAGACGACCTAGGGTTCGCTGCTCACTCGGACTGGCAATTTTTTTTATTTTATTTGCACCTTCCTCATTTTTTCGGTCACGAACAAGATGATTATTTTCCGCTCCCAAACCAAAGACGCACACGCCGACGCCCAAGCCAACGTCGACGCCGGTATTTCTGCGAAACGAGCTCTATAACGCTATTGCGTTAAAGAAAAAAATCATATTTCCGTGTTTTGCAAACGTAACTTAAATTCGGTAGAAAAGCAAAAGCTCATGAAACGGGCGAAATGTAACGAATTATATATCCGGTGACAACGGCGGCGGCTGCATGCACGAAGGGCAGAACAAATGTGAACGTTCTATAGACGCGCGCGAACACGCATTTCCGGCCAGCCTTGCGTTATTGCTTCCCCTCCTATTCTCAAGCGCGAATGCGCCTTTAGTGATGTCGCATTTCCGACTTGCGCTGCGGGACGCACATTTGATTCACGGCTGAGGCGCCGTTATACAGAACAAACTCGGAGACCTGCGCAATCGCAGCGTCAAAGAGACAGCCTTGAAAGAAAGGTGACAACTTCAATTCAACTCAGAGTAAACTCTGTATAAAAAGACTCATATTAAAAGAGACAGCGTGTAATGTTGCAAGTAATTTAGATGTAGCGAAAGTGGCAAGAGACTTCTGTGGTGAATTTTACATTTCGCACGTAAGCGAACTTATCCTGCAGTGTCAGGGTGCTCTACTGGGCGTGTTGGTATTGCATGATTCAAAGAAAAAAAAAACACAAAAAAGACGGCGCACGTGTCTTTTCTCTTTTTGTCCGTCGTGTTTCAGCGCCTTTCGCCTCGAATCATCCTGGGTAAAATCACCTTGAACAGGGCACGGGAATTTCAAGGGTAGCTATTGATCTTATTACGAATTTCACACAACACATGTACCGCGAGAAAGTGACCGTAGAAGGCTCCATAGAAGTCTATTTGATCAAAGATGGAAAATTTTTCATGTCTAAGGAGCATCCGATCGAAATTCTGCACAGAAGGCCGTAGTTAAGAGTTCAAATATTTTTATCAAGTCGCTGTGGAAACGCTTTGGTGATCTTAATACACGGGGAAATATACGTAAATGATTCGGTAAATTATATATAGACCCATAGGCTGGCCGTTTGTATTATAAGAAATAACCATTAACAAAATTTCCAAGAGGAAACTCGAAACGCTTGTCTTTACAAACCCCAAATATAGCTGCCTTCAGGGTCAGTACCCTGCGACGGATAACAGTCGTTGGGTCAGTCAGTCACTTAGTTTAGAATTATGATGAATATAACGTAAACATTTGTATGACCTTTATAGATTTCAAAACGGGATTCGACTGAGCAAATGCAGCACGCGTTTTAGAGTTTTTGCGTCTTCAAGGAGCACTATAGGCCACTACGAAAAGCCCACATCTACAAAACATCCACAGCTTTAAAAAATAATGATATTTGGCCACAAAAATTACTCCCATAAAGAGAAATATTATCCACAAACTTGCTGAGTGCATGCATATAACAAGTGTTCAAATAATTAGATTGAGAAAAAAAATGGATTAAATATTACCAGAGGATATCTCTCACACTTACGGTTTTGAGCTGGCATGCCAATCTTCAGAAATAATGGCTCCGAATGCAAAGAAATGACTGAAGACCTTCACCGAGAAAGTAATAACGTGGGGTTGAAGCTATGAAGGAGACAAAGGTGATGTTCGGCTTCCTGAAGAGAAAACCAGGGTTAATCTTTGGCAACCACTCTTCAGAATCAGTACATGAATATGAAGTTCAGCTACCAACAGGACCACCTGCTCATGAAAAGAAAATTCACCGGAAAATAAGTATGCGGTGGCATGCATGCGTATACAGACATTCCGAAACTCTGACCGGCAACCTACCGTGGTCCCTAAAAACGGAAAGCGTCCAATCGTGGCGCTCGGCCGGTGCTCATTTTCGGGGACAGAAACTTGGAGGATAACCAAGGCACGAGATGTGATGTTAAAGCTTATGAAGCGTGCGATGGGACGAAAAATGATGCATTAAAGTAAAATGTTGGCCGAGTTGATGTTGGTTAATGTCAACTGATGCGGAAGTGAGGGGGGGGGGGTACACAGGCTACAAGGAAAGACAGGTGCGTCGTCCCTAGTCATCGTTTTTCTTGCGTTTATTTATTTATTTATTTATTTATTTATTTATTTATTGCGCATTTTATTCCTTCGCATCACGAGAAGCAAAAAAGAGTAACTATTGCAGGTGTCGTCGCTTGCCAAACGAGGCACGCGGAGTCAACTTTAACGTGAGAGGGAAATGATCGCTTAATAAATCCACACTTGGACTTTTAGTGGGAGAAAATCTTAACATACCTAAACTCTACCAAATCCGACATTCGTGGCGCCACCCGGGTATGATATTGTTACGAGTGAATGGGTGTATTTGCACATGAGATGAAACGGCACGGAAAAAGAGCAGCGGATGCGAGACAAGCCCAGTCCGGTTGACGCAACCACGAAGTCTGAGCGCCGGCTCCACTACGCTACTTCTTCTTCTGCCCGCCGTATACTAGCGCACATCCATTGCATTTTTCCCGGGGGCAGACCAAGCTCGCCGAGCGAGTTCTATATGCGTACGATGGCACTTTTTGAGGCGGGTACGTGAATAACTTGCGTAACGCGCGAACCCCGGTTATTAGCTGTCACTTGGGCGACATTATTATTATTATTATTATTATTATTATTATTATTATTATTATTATTATTATTATTATTATTATTATTATTATTATTATTATTATTATTATTACTGCCCCCCAATTAGGTTTTGGTATGGTTTTACAAGTCTGCGAATTGGCATATCACCAACAAATATATATATACCTTGGCGTCAACGTTCGCATACTTGTAGTAATCGCAAAATTTTGACTCCCAAGGCCACGGAGAAAATGGAGATGGGCCATGCGCGATATATACCGCCTCATTAGGAAAAGCTCTCGACAGTGAACACCCGAAAGAAAAAAAAGAGCAAAAGACAAAAAGGAAGGAAAGGACCGATGGAGCCCCATATAAATTCCTAAAGAAAGAAGGCGAGCAGGTTGAAGAAGGGAAAAGCGCGAGCACACAGACGCCACCTCGAGGGAGCGCTCTCGTTCGTCTACAGCGGTGCGAGTCAAGCGCCGCGCCGGGCTTCTCTCCCCAACGCGAGTGTCTGGCGCAGAATATTCGCACAAAAATCTCTCCTTGTTACGAGGCGCTCGCCACGGGCCGGGGGAGATTGTTTTGAACGCGTAGCCTTCTCAATTTTTCAGCGGCTGCTTCGGCATAAAAAATTCGACAAAAAACGAAAAACAAAAACAATATACAAGGAGGCGGAAGCCCCTTTGCGACACGAGCGCACGGGCAGATATCCGTTCATGGATCATCCGGCGCCACAGCGTTCTCTCTCACAACCGCACGTGCCACACGCAAACGGCACCTGAGCGGCCGTCAAACGCGTGCGCGGAATGGAAGTGTTTTCCATTTGCCTCCTCATCTGAAGTCAGCCACGACAAGAGAACCGGAGCTACGGAACAGGTGCCGTAAAAGCCGTCGCTCTTTCGCGCCCTGTATGGACGTCGCCGCCATCGGTGACGCGGATTGGCACGGTTTTCTTTTATTTTTATATATATTGCCCCCTTGTGTCAATTCTTTTCTCTGTTCGCTCCCTTTGATCCACATTCTCCAGCCCCCTCCCATTCTTTTCTTTTCACTCATGCTGTTAGACGAGCGAATGGTGCTCGTGATTCTGATTCTGACGCGAGCACACGAAGGTTACACGTGAATTCCACGCCTGAAAGAATGAATGGTGACCACGTTCGTTAGAAGAGATCACCTATCGAACTTGGATGGCAATATTTTAGAAGCCATGTGACAGCGCCGGAAACGATGACAGTCAAGGAAAACAAAGCGGCGAAAAGGAACTGCGTGGAGCAAAAGAGACATGCGGAAAAAAGAAACGACGAGCAGTTACAAAAATGAAAGAGTATTGCAAAAGGAGAACTCAGTTGGCGGAAAGGGAAGGAGGCTGTGAATAATGAGGCAGAGAACACGTCACGGCCACGGACGAAAAGAAGGAAACGCGACCCAAAGAAAAAAAAATGTTAGGGAACCATCGAGCGAAACTGCATGGCGGAGGAGGAATCGGTGACAGCTGCTTGGCAGGAACAATGAAAATAATAACAACAATAAGGCCACGGCGCGGTGAAACACCTCCCTGCGGATCCCCTAAAAGCGTGCGTGCGGAGCGCAGATAAAGCAGTCATAGATGCACAAAGGCACCGAGGTAGGTGCGAGGGAGCCGATATAAAGGCCTGCCTCCTCTGAGAAAACGCGGAGTGTGTCCCGGAGCGGAGCAGTTGGCACGTGTGCGAAAAGGTGGAATTGGACGAGTCGGTTCTTGGGGGTAATAAAGGTTGGAAGAAGTAGACCACGCTTCAGGAGAGCAGAGCGAAAAAAGAAGGGAACGTAGAGAGTCAAGGGAAAAGAAAGAGAGAACGGGAGAAAAAGAGACATGGCCGTCAAGGAAGGGTAGGCGCGCTGTGTCTCACAGGCAGCGTTTATCGTCGCTTCGTGCAAGAACGTCTACCGCTGAAGATGAAGTGGCGGTGGCAAACAATAAAGACGCCTTCTGGTCAATGATACAGCAACACGAGGCACTAAACCGGTGCGCTCGGAGAAGGATAATGTGACGGCACAACTATTGGCGAATTCTATTGAGACAACAGGAGTAGAGGGGCAGGGTACTGAGGAGTGGGGGGCAGAGGGCTGGGAGCAGGGCGACTCAGCCTGCCACTGGAATGCGCCACGCTTCCGCAGGGCAGGTGAGAAGGTGACAAATAGAGAGACCATGTGTTTGAAACAGACCAAGCCCCGGCATATTCTTTGTGGGGCAGCAGCAAGATACGCGTGAAATCGGTCATCCACATGTTCTTCATTATCCTATACCTAGTATGCTATGCAATGACTCATTCGGGAAACGTCCAGCTCTGATCGTAGCCACCCGTACAAAACAGCGGAGTCCAACTGCACATTGTTGCTGCCATTGCCACCGCGCTCGCCGACTCAAGAAATATTTGGAGGCTGTGACGTTCAAGGAGCACGTGACTCGTCGTACTGCACCTACTCCGCTTTTCAGGCGATAGCACTGCAAACTGCTCCGGGCTGCTCTCGGCGCAGCAAAAGCACTCTCGCTCTACCAATGGATGACAGTGCCCCTCCACCTGTTCGACCACTGAAACACGCCAGCTCTGAAGAGAGCACTTTAGGCGTGCTTTTGAGTGCTCCTAGTATCCCAATGGAATTCGCCATAAAAAAAGAATCTCGCGAAAAAGCACTACCGACTCAGTGACCGGAGGACCAAAAAAAAAAAAAAATAAATACCCAGGCCTGCGCGGAACGCACAGCACAGTGACATCGAAAGCACGAAGAGCGGCCTTTCGAAGCCTTTTCGAAACACTATTTGGGTAAATGCTAGCAGCACACTTGCTGGGTACCCACACCGCCATAACTAATCAGAATTTCTGGAAAATAGGCCGGCATTTGCTATGCTATCCTTCGTCATTCTCCTGAGAAGCATGGTACCCGCTAAACACTTGCAAGAAAACCTTGGCGTAGACAGAGTAGAGTCGAACCGAAGCTTGTCACAGACCATGCAAGAATGTACGAACTTCAGCGCCAAAAACTTCCGTTGAAATTTGGCTGTGGCATTTCCGGCGGAAGAACGGGAATTTCGTCGCTAGCACTCAGCTGGCGCCACGCCGGGCACACTAAGCGCGGCAGCTGCGGGGACTGTCTCAGTTAGAGAACGCGGTTCGGACGTGACTGCTCCTCAGTGCATGTGCAGCTAGGTGAAGTGGTGCGCAGTAGTGGCATTTTTATTGCCTGGCAAGAGTGCGGAGGGTTTCCTGCAGACTGCGAACGTTTTAGCTCGCGCTTTAAGAGCTTCGTTCTTAACATGCGTCTTGAATTTTTGTGTTCATGTTAAACTTGCGTCTGAACACATGAATATCATATATTAATAGAGCAGAAACCAAGAAGACGTCAATTTTCAAGTGTGCGACATCTGATGAATGAACATTTCAGTTTCGTGAACATCTATACTGTGTAAGTTCTCCTGCTGCGTGAAACTTCATATTACAGTTAAGTAACTAAGCGTGTGAACGTTATTTCTTATGTTTCTTGAGTGAAACCATCAATCTGCTCATTAGGCGAAACAGCATCACCTAAATTAACATTGCAAGCGACGTCACGTCAAGTGCGTGACTCAAGGCAGCATTGATGCGGAGCGGTGGAAAGGGAGCACTTGCTGACACGTAACCACACTGTACATATGGCGTCTGCACTACGTCACCCCATCTCTCCCATACAGGGTTTCTTTGTGCGCACAAAGAGGTACCTTTCATTGCAAAAAATTGAAAAATCACCTTGGTGATACCGGAAATCCGAACGAAACACATCGTAAATCACGTTATTGCTTCCTTCGAAGCACCACTCCGTATATGATTGCTTGTTGTCTGAAAAGTGCTAATGTATATACATAAGTAACTTGATAGTGTATATTTCACATGTCTTCGAGAGGACAGCATGTTATACGCTCTTTTAGAATTTGCAGCACGTCACCCAGGACCACGTATTTTGACACTAAAGTGTCTTGTATGCCAGGGTCCTGAAAGAATCGACTAACGAAGCCAATAAAAGGGGACATTGGAAGCTCACAGAGAAGTTCATAATGAATAATTGGCTTAGTTACCCGATTGAGAAATGTAACCTCACCCTTCCCAGCCTTCTAGTAGAAAACCCGAACGCGCTGACCACTGAGTTGCGAACGCAAACAGGTTTTTTAACCCGAAAGCATTAACTTGGTGTGTACGGCGGGGGTATCAAAAGAGTGTTGCAGCGAAGTACTGCACCTGAGCACTGCAGTGGCGTCGACGCATTGTGCTCATGAGTACACGCTGGACCATGGTATAACACAAAAAACCAGAAAGAAGCACCAGACCTTTGCGCATTGTGAAGTCCGCACTACAAATCGGGGCTCTCTCGTTCATGAAGCTGAGCGCGTCGCAAAATAACGGACTGCCAAAGGCACTACTTGCGGGCTAAAATCATCGGCTGGATGCGGCAGTGTATGCCAGCATGGGTGCTTCTAAGTGTGCTGTGTCATATGCCCTTGCTGTGTATACGTATGGGTGCATATAGGCTGTTAAACCACCTCAATAGGAATACACACTGCGGAAAAAGGTTTGCCAACCTCCAACAGAGCTGCAATTAGTTGTATGGACACATGCCTCAAGGTTCATGTAATGGACGATTCATATGAAGCAGATGTCCACCACCCTTTTCTTTTTTTTTTCTTAATTTCTAACACTACATTTTGGAAGGGGAAAACAGTCACTTTTGAATTTCTTATATTCGGTTTATTTTGTTAAGCTGGGAATAAACTCTCACGATTACTTCCAGAAGCATATCAGTCGAACCTCACGCCACAAGCACAGCCATGACATCAAAATTTACCTAAATATTCATTCTTCCCGCGAACAATCACAGCATGGAATCCATTACCGACTGCCTCCCTCTTGCTATGCAAAAAGTTATTATCTTCTTCGTTTTCTAGTCCGCCTCGGTGGAACAATGGCTACGGTGCTCGGCTGCTGACCTAAAGGTCGCGGGTTCGATTCCGGCAGTGGCGGTCACATTTCAATGGAGGCGAAATGGTAGATCCTCATGTATTATGCGGTGTCACTGCATGTTCAAGAACACCAAATAGTCGAAACTTCCGAAGCTCTCCACTACAGCGCTTTTCATAACGATACATTGGTTTTGTGACGTGAGACGTTATATATTATTATTATTCTGCTTCTTTTGCATATATGTGTGTGTTTATGTACATTCTCTCCGGCCGGGACTACTGTCTGCAGTATTATTCAAATGAAAGGTCTATAAATATTTATATATATATATATATATATCTTTTACATTCCATTATTTCTAATACTTCCCCTGTACATTCCTTGGCATTACTGTCTGTTTGATCTCATATATATATATATATATATATATATATATATATATATATATATATATATATATATATATATATATATATATATATATATATATATATATATATATATATATATATATATATATATATATATATATAATTGTACATGATCAAATTTTCGCAGCACTGTTTTAAAAATGCGACAAATGGCATTTACGTCGTGAATGTTTAAAGCGTTGTCATTACTTCCTCTTCCTGTCGTCTGATAACTTGTCTGCCACCGGAAGCAGACAAACCAAGGTATAAATGTTGATGATTGATATGTAGGGTTTAACGTCCCAAAACCACCATATGATTATGAGAGACGCCGTGGTGAAGGGCTCCGGAAATTTCGACCACCTGATGGGGTTCTTTAACGTGCACACAAATCTGAGTACACGGGCCTACGACATTTCCGCCTCCATCAAAAATGCAAGCGCCGCAGCCGAGATTCAATCTCGCGACCTGCGGGTCAGCAGCCGAGTACCTTAGCCACTAGACCACCGCGGCGGGGTATAAGGCATGAATGTGAAACTAGTACTGCGCAGCACTGGCTCACGCTCGTCGTCTCCCATCAGACGATTCCGGCGGTGGTATGCGCCAGACGCCAGACTAAAATATCTCGCCAGCCGCGATAAGCGGCGGACATTTGTTTTTTGTGCCGAGTGTCCGGTGTTCGCCGCCGCCAAAGAAAGTTCAACGCCTTGGATGAAAACATAGTTAGTTCGCTAGTTAGTTGTGGATAAACTTGAAGCGAGGATAAAGTACCATGAAAGAGACGTCTTAAACTGGAAACCGGGTTTAGCAGTGCACTGTAGAATAAAGTACAGCCAGTCTAAGTTGAAGCGATGTGGACCGTGGCTGACGAGCCTCTCAGTTACCGCTTCTACGAATGCAAGAAAAAAAACAGTCATCCCACGTGCAGGTGAGACATGGAAGCCATCAGCTAACGAGAGCAGCGAGCTTCGCTGGAAATGCAATTAGGATTAGGTCTGTGTGCAAATATATGGGCATCGTTAGGATGCAGACAGGCGAGCATAAATCCTGGAAGTTCCAGCGAATGGGTTTCACCGCCGGAATGTGAACCAAGAGATGGACTAACATACAGTTTGCGCAGCACTCACGCACACACTCCGATAAAAGAAAAAAAAAACGTACGCAGTTGAAGCAGTTTACGAGTGTCAGTACACACTCCATTAGGTACCACATTACATTGGCGGATCAAATACAAGAAGACACCCCCCCCCCCCCCCCCTATTAACTACCTTGCTCGTAAACGAACGATTCCCGCCTAGTTAGTTTGGGACGATCACGGCATTAAAAATAAATGTCAAGCCATTTGAAAACTCTGACCCTTTTTATGCTGGTGGTCAGGAGATTTTTACTCGTTTAAAAAGTGTCAGATCTCTTTCAATGTGAAAATTTAGAGTCTCTAAGAGAGAAAGCGATGAAAAGAAATGCCGGGAGGTTCACCAGATAGCATCCGGCTTGCTGATAAATTAGCTATTACCTTTATGTGCTACGGAAGTATGCGCAAAAAAGGTTGTTCTCAGCGCTAGCCTCGGCAGACACGATTTAGACGCTCTGCAACAAATAAATTTCCTCGCAAGCAACTGTTAGACTAATAGCGAAAAGAAAGTTTGCCCCTCAAAAACAGCCTTTCTAACAACGGGTGAAAAAAAAAAGCTGAAATTCACCCGAAAAGCAAAACGCTGTAGTGACAGGAACGCATTTAACTATGCATGTACGAATTCACGTGTACAGTTAAAATAATCACACAGCGTATTGATGCGAACATCGAAAATCGAATTCACAAAACTTCTTTTCCGTGGGTGCTCTCCCCCATCGGTCGGCCGGGCGGCTTCTCTAATGACGTGCCCGGCATCAGAAGTGGCTGAAATATCCCCTTAAGGATAATTTTTGTGCAAGTCGTTTTTGTGAATACGGCCCTATCTTACTGATCGAACGCAGGGCACAGTATGATCGACGCACAGACAAACGCGAAAAGACGATGATCGACGGCCGCAATCACTGATGTTGTTGTGGTGGCGTTAAGGGCGGCCGTCTTTGCGACAATTGGATTCCGCAGTTTTTATACGATGATTTGTACAGAGCAGGTGCATAAGCCATCGTACAAATCTCCGTCAGAGACATCGTGATTAGCCGCTATTTTTCAACCAGTCAAGTTCATGTGAAGTAATTAATTCTGGGAAACGACAATGTATAGTGAGTACGGATGCCAAAGACGCCATTTAGATTACCAAAAATTTGAGACCACCTAAGAAAAAAGACGAAATAGCCCAATGTATTGCAGAAACTGTGGAATGTGCTTCAGAGCACAGTGACATCGAATTTCAATTAATGTCCAGTAACAGTGCGATAAAGGGCAATGAAGAGAACAACAGACTCGTAAGAAAAGCCTTGAAGAAAGGATCACATTGCGCAGTCACTGTTTCAAGGGGGAATATCCGAAATTCTACAAAGCAAGGACCTAACCACTGTCCTATGAAGAGGTAGTTTGGTTGTACTACTAAATCAAACTAGTCATTGCTATGTGAAGATAATCCAGAAAGAAAATTCTCGATAGCAGCAGATCTCCCACGACGCATAGAGACATTACTTCACAGACTTCTACTTGAAGTAGCGTATATATGAACAAGATGCACCTACCCTCCTGATCGAAACACTAACCGCGGTCGCGAAGATCAGACCGATGGGCCCACTTTTTTGTAGTGAGTAAATTTCACAAATGAAGGAAGAAAGCTTGGACAAGAAATTATCAATTTTGGACAGACGCCCTCTTACACTACATAAATTGTTGGACTATGAGAAAGAAACAAACTTCCCGTGACGAAGTAAATATGATATTATTCTCAGAAAAATTTTACAACAATCACTTGACAAAGATTCACAGCCCACTGATTGATTACATTCGACAAACAAGGTGCCAAAACATCGTCCACCTAGCTATCGACCTATTTCTTTACCCAGCATGCCGTACAGGGTGTTTCAGCTAGAAAGCACCAAGTAATAAAAAAATGTACATGAGTGCTTAACGAACTTTTTAAATAGTTACTCTAGAGAAAAACCTTCCATAAAGAATTAGAAGCGCTAAACTACAGATATTAAAATTTTCAATCTGCAGTAAGATAACTGCGCTGCTTAAGCTTTTTTCAGCATTTGTTTCAGGTGCGCAATATTAAAAAAAAATACCACGTGATTGCCGCCTAACGCGCGGTGTTTTTAGTGCCCTCAAATGTGAGTTCAACGAATTATCGAAGACTGCTCACAGACAAAGGTCACTTAAACAGGCTATTGGTGACTACGATGGACATTAATTGATGGTAGAATGGTATCGATAAAAAAAGCGCCAATGAAAGAAAATTGGCCCGAGTCTACATGTTACACTGTAAACGTCGTCGAAAGACGATAGTCTTGCGTCTGGAGAGAGTGAACAAAACGTTTATTTGATGTTCTGCGCAAGAAAATCGGTGAATGGTATTCTGCAGGCGCTGCGTTAGAGTGCCTCGAGCGTGTGACGGAGGCGAACAAGCGCATTTAGGCACGTTAGACACAAGCGCCATCTGGCAGTTACCTTCGAAAGCGAAGGCGTGCAGCCCGCGGAGAAAAATGCGCGCCAACCTTGGAGGTGATAACGTGTAGAACGCAAAGCGACGGGCAGGTGCCACCACTGTGACGTCGTAGCAAAGCGTTGGAAACACCTTTTTGAGCATCGCGTTGCACTGTCAGCGCAGCTCGATTAAACGCTACATTCCTTAGAGTTACTTGTGTGTGCCTATTCTAGTATAAAGGCAGACATAGAAAACATCGAAGCATTGTTGTGGCGCCTCAGATATGCGCAATAATTGTTTTTTTTAATTGACAATCGCACAACTATGAATGCTAAACCTTGAGCAATATTGGTGGGCGCTGCGGATGGGGTTGGCGGTTTGATGCCGTTTGAGGTATCGTTAGGGCGGACAATCAGAAACGAGACAGACAGACAGACAGACAGACCATCATTTTTCCGTGGAAGGTCCCCAAGAAAGACTATAGTCTTTGAAAGCGGCGAATGTCATACGAGACCACAGGCAGCAATCGACCAGCACCCTCTTTTTTTTCTGGCTAACAATAAGCACATGACTCTTCCACCTCCAACATGTTTATCGTTAGCTCGAAAAAAAAAATAAAAGAAATGCTGGCACTGCGTCGAATGCTGCCCGTGGTCTCGTATGACATTCGCACATGGTGGCCGCTTTTTCAATGGCGTTTTTTTTTTCTTTTTCCCTTTTTGTATCCATCGCATTCTACCATCGATTAAAGTAGATCGTAGTCACCGATAGCTTGTTCTATCGACCTTCGTCTGTGAGCAGTCTTCGATAATTCCTAGAACTTACATTTGAGGACACTTCTGAGACTTATGAAAAGCGTTCAATAAATTGTGTTGTATTTTATTACTCTACAAACTGCATCAATTAAAAATTGATCCGAAGATTCTGCACTGGCTTCACTCACAGTATTATCGAATCTAAGTTCGGTTTTTCAGGTCCACCTCGACGTTCTGTACTTGGACCTATTCTATTTCTCATACATTAATGACTTATCTTCCTCTGTTCGGTTTCAAGTTCCCTTATTTGCTGATGACTGCGTAATTCACATCGAATAACTTGCGATGATGTCGTAAGCAGGCTTTAAGACGACTTTAACGCTGTTTTTAGAATGTGTAGCTCGTGCTTAATAGAAGTGAACCTTACCAAGGGGAAATTCATGAGCGTATCTATGTAGAACCACTAATTACACCTTTGTTAACTCCCTTAATAACACTCCCTTAAAACTGGTAACAACTTATAAGTACCTCGGTCTTCACATCAGATCCGACATCACTGGCAATAACCCCATCGCGCATGTTATATGTAATGCTAACCGAACGCTTGCTTACTTGCAACGGAACTTTTTAAAAGCACCCCTCTTTCTATAACTGCTCCTCCACAAAATCTGGTACACCCAAAACTTCAGTATACCTCGTCAAATTTGCATCAACCCAATTAAGCCTTACACAGTCATTGGGAATGACTCAGAATAACTCTATCCGTTTCATTCTTTCGAACAGTAACAAAACGGCAAGTACCTGCCATGAAATATAGTGTTGACTTGTCTTTGTCACCACGGCACAAAATTTTCAGTGCGCATTTTTCATAGGTTATTTTTGCACCACCTGCGCCTACCTGACAAACCTAATTTTCCACCTTCGTATGTACACCCCGACTAGAGCCTAATCAAATTCATAAGACCATACTTCATCATGCTGATCTAACGCCTTCTTGCAATCATTTGTACCAATCAACTTCGATTGAGTGTAATCACCTTCCTGCCTCAATGGTCACCATCGCTGATCACCAGATATTAGGAACGTAATACCTAACATGTAATAACTACCTTTTTTCGACACACTGTTCAACTTGCATCTACGAACGACATAACAATCATTGTATATCTATGTGCCCTTTGTCTTTGTATAATTTTTGTTTTCACTTATTTACTCCTGTTCATTTTATTGAGCTGCATGCTTGTAACCACTTCCCATGCAGTATTGGCGCTGAAGGTGTGATGAATAAATAAATAAACAATGAGTGAACGCGCGTAGCTAAGGAAGAAAAGAAAAGCACAATAAGACAGAAGGCAGGGAGGTTAACCAGGTACATGGCCGGTTTGCTACCCTACGCTAGTGGAATTGGAAGGGGGAGATAGTTTCGTATTGTAGAAAGCGGCAAGTCGTGCCACTTGCTCCAGCCTTGGTGTTCATGTGTTTATTTGAGCTGTGCCGAAGGAGGTCGCAAGATCAATAAAATTCTCGATAGCGGCAGATCTCCCACTACGCATAGACACATTACTTCACAGACTTCTACTTGAAGTAGCGTATATATGAACAAGATGCGCCTACTCTCCTGATTAAAACGCTAACCACGGTCGCGAAGATCAGACCAATGGGCCCACTCCGACCACGGTGGCCGCATTTCAATCGAGGCTAAATACTCGCGGTCCACGAAACTAAATTTAGGTGCACCATAAGGCGTTCATAAAAATCATATCGTTGTTTTGGGACGTAAAACCCGAACAATTATCGTTATCGAGATTCTCTCTGAGTGTGAGTTTCCACTGCCGGTTCCTCATGATGCAGTCAGGTAGCCCAAATTTAAGCGCTGCTACAGCAAGCTATGCCGAACGGTTCACAAAAAGATTCCTTTAAGAAATAACTTTTTCAACGCAAATTTTCGCGTCCAAATTGAACAACACCAGCATAGAGTAATTGGGTTCGACGAACTTAGAAGTACATGCATGTACAAACATTCAGAACGTGAAACACGATTTTATTATGCGAACAGTGTTGCGGAGTCCGACGCCGCCTCAGCGAGTGTAAGACATCACTACAATGCGCTGCGTACTGGCGCTGGAAACCTCCACACCGTTAGGTAATTTCTGTCCAAAGCTACCCCGTTTGTTTTGTTGAATGAAGCCCGTTGCGCCAAGAAAGCAAACTGGCGCTTTATGGCATCGAATCTCGGAGTGTTAACGTTGCTTTTTGGTACGAGTTGGGAATAATATCCGCTCAGAGGGCGACAATCTACATTCGAAAACAAAGACGGTGCCCAACTATTTGCGCACGGTTATTTATTTTCGGAACACATTCAATTTATCGGAGTAAACGTATTCACGTATCCATGTACGAAACGTACGGAATGGGTCGTTTTTGTATTAGAAAGCGGCCACTGCACACAACATTATTCGTATAAAGAGGTGGGGAATAAAATAGGTGGTGTGAATATATTGCCAAGCGAGTATAGTTGTAAAGTACCGCCAATGCCTCTTTCATCTTGTCGCATACATTAACCTTTTGCTTAAGCTTCTCCTTCATTCAAATCTAATCCCTGTTATCACGGCGCAAAAGACTCCGAGAAGAAAAGCCGAATTTGATGTAAATGCAAATTGAGCTCGAGGCGACTGCGAGGAAATGAAGGCTGAGAACAAACCGCGACTCAAGACATCGCACTAAAACAAAAAAAAAAAGCGATATCACTGCCGTCTCTGAACAAATCACAAAAACGGTATCAAAAACAATGAAGCGACGGCCTTTTTCGATAACAGAATATAGTTGGATGTAACCATCATAAAAAAAGCAAAGCCAGATAAGTTTAACCAGGCCGTCAATGCCTCTCTCTTTGCACGTATTTTCCGTAATGGAAGTCTGACCGAAAACTTAAAATGCTCACTTTCACTGCGGCTAAGACATGCAGCGAAGAAACAACAGGGAGCATTCTGGCAGCT
This sequence comes from Rhipicephalus microplus, assembly GCF_043290135.1. NCBI lineage: Eukaryota > Metazoa > Arthropoda > Arachnida > Ixodida > Ixodidae > Rhipicephalus > Rhipicephalus microplus. The sequence goes on along the minus strand of NC_134710.1, from coordinate 169,311,597 downwards.
ACATAAAAACGCACTTAGTGCCATGGACTCTAATGCGGCCTGCCTTTCCAGCCGACATCATTGCACTGCAACGCACTTTTTTTTTGTTCTTTATTCCTGTCTTCTTTGGGCCAAGAGAGGCTACGCAGAAACGCTGTCACGTCGGTCTGGCTATTCTTAACACCCCTAATAGTCTAAAATGTAGGTTAATTTGTGTTGTGTCTTTTTACGGCACTGAAACGTTGTTGGTTTCTTGTTTCTACGTTATAGCAATGGGCCAATGACGACACGAGCTCATTCTGCGTAAAAGCAAAAACCGTGTTTGTATTTTTATTTAATCAGTCTTTTGTACGCAAACGGAGGGCGATGTTTTACATAGACAGCAAGCTTTAGCTTTAGGCATCAAGGTTTTAGATGGGGTCAAAACAGTACGAGGAAGCAGCGTGTTGGAAGTGTGTCACAAGGTGATGTGGTCAAACTTTTTCTCGGCTTGGTCGGTACATGTTTACTGCCATACAGAAAGACGCCTGCGTACCATTGAGGAAGGGTTGAACAGGACCGAAAACGGTGTAACTCGCGACAAATTTTATTCCCAGAAATGCAGCGACATATATACCCGTGGTAACCTTGCGCGAAGCATATCAGCTCGCACGCTCGTCAAAATACACCCGATAAAGGGAATGGCGGGACCCGTTTATTCTAAACAGAGACTGAAAGCGTATGGCAAGTACAGTTTACATAAATTTTTTTTCCATGAAATGGTTCTTGCCATTCTTTTTATCGGGCGTATTTTGACGAGCGTGTGAGCCGATACGATTTGCGCAAGTTTGCCACGGATATATATGTCGTGGCTTTTCTGAGAACAAAGTTAGTCACGAGCGACGCCTTTTTCTGTTCTGTTCAGTCATTTCTTGATGGTAAGCGTCTTTTTGTATCCCAGTAAGCTGACGTGGTGAACAGCTCTGCCAAGGGTTGCACGTTCATTGTAACTCCCCGATGCACATCATATATGATGCGCATTGTTGTTTAGTTGTTATACCAACTAAACAACGTCAGCCTTGTTATGAAACGTTTGCGTAGTTTCGCACTCGAGGCTGAATGCTATGGAGACAGCGGAGCTGGTGGGCCCCTATGAAGCCCTGGCTTTTGCAGTTTTTCTACTTTTTGCTTTCTTTTTATGACATCCTCCATTTACTTCTTCTTCTTTGTTGCCTGTGTTTTTATTATATATATTTTCTCTCTGTCTATTTCTATTTACTCTTTTCTCTATAAGTTTATTTCTCTTCCTTACTCTTTCATTTTCTTCCTCAGCTCTCACTTTCTATTGCTCACTCGCTTCCTCCTTCTTCCTATCCTTGTACCTCTCTATCTTTCACTCTACTTGTTCGATGCTTCTTTGATTCCACCTCTTTCTCACTTTTCACAATTGTTTCTTTCTATCTCATTCTTTTTATGGTATGCTTCAATCCGTTTCCCTTCATTTTCACCATCATATCTCTCGCACTGATGCTCTCTTCCCTTTCCCACCCCGTCGCAGCCCTGTACAATCCAAGCTGCTCTGTTAGCATGCCTGGATAGCCGAGTTCTACGAGGTTAGGACGCCTGCCTAAGGATCGATGGTACACTGTTTGGAATCCCGCCTCATGAGGATTTTTTTTTCGGCGAGAATTTCCCTCTCTCTCTCTCTACACTCGCTTTCTCATCGATCAGGGTGATTACATGCCACGCCTAAGAATTGGCGGACGTGGTCTGGGAGCGAAGCATGAGAGGATGTTGTAGGCCCGTGTGCTCAAATTTGGGTGCACGTTAAAGAACCCCAGGTGGTCGAAATTTCCGGAGCCCTCCACTACGGCGTCTCTCATATTCACATGGTGGTTTTGGGACGTTAAACTGCACATATCAATCGAAGCATGAGAGGACGAAAATGATGGAGATAACGTAGAGAGCACGTGTTCCGCTTCATGATAATCATTATTTCTGTTTCCAACAGAGCTAAGACAACTCCGCTGTTTAAAAATACGGGCGTAGCTTGAACTAGCATCGCAACGCTAAAAAAACAGCAGAGCTGATCAGTTCCTAGGTGATCTTGGCCACACGAGCTGATGCCAAGTCACGCGAAGTGATTCCAGCCAAGTGCTGCTAAATGTACGGAGTAATGCAAAGTTCCAGTCGGGTCTAGCACAGTCGCGCTTCGCCGTTAAGGTCATACCAAGTTCCAGAAACTCAGAGCTAGTTTCTGTTTCAAGGAACATTCGCACCCTTAGCTGTTGCCGGACATCTTAAGATCTGTTTGAACGAAGTGAGCTTGACGTGGAGGTTCGAATTTCGTGTCTTTCACCAGTTTTACAAATAGATAAATTGGAAATTCGATTGAACTGTAAAGAACTAATCTTTTGTTTAGCTGTCTTTTTGATTCCTCATTTTGTGAATCTTGAATCGGGCGAAGCAAGGGAAGACGGTGTGTTTAGCCTTTGCCTCCACTCCCCCTTGCCACTCCCTCAGAGATATCACGTGTATCGCGCTCTGTTAGCGTGCCAAGTATGAACACAAAAAAGATAAGACATTTGATGTGGCGTTTCGGGAACGGCAGCCGCAGTCTAGGTCTGGCCGATCAAGCCAACCATGTATTAGGCAAAGATGGCTGAGTCGGGGCATCACAAGTTTTGCGAAACTGTGCGGTGTGTTAACACAAACATTTCCAGTTCCTGGGAAGTTTTTGAGGTTTCCTAGTGACAACGAGTGAGTAGAAGTACTTAGGTTCGTTATTTGATCCGGTATTCATTTTTTATAAATCAATGAGTAAACACAATTCTCGGCAAGCATGTGTGGACTGACACAAGCGCAGTGTCGCTACAAACTAATTTGTGATAATGAGAGACTACCTGCTGCTGTCAAAGTAAGTTTCATGAAAGGCTTGAGTGCGTGTTGACTCGGCTACACAATTTGCTCATTCTTGACTTTTGGCATATAATCATGATAACTATACATGTTGGGGTTTAACGTCCCAAAAGCAAGATATGATTATGAGAGACGCCGTAGAGGGGGGGGGGGGGGTCCGCCTATTTTGACTACCTGGGGTTTTTTAACGTGCACCTAAATCTAGCCCACGGACCACCTCAAGCGACTTTCGGCACGCAGTTCAAACGATGAGAAGCAACTATAAGCTCCTCCCTGTTCATGGATATGCATGTAGCCAGTTCGAAACTATGTGGGCCTTTTTGCTTCTAATAGTGTCAATAAAATACATGCAATGGACCCACAGATGCTTTGAAAAATCGTTGAACAGGGAATGTCGCTGGAGCCAACGTTTTCATAAGTGGACATTTCTTTCTAAAAGACAGTATGTTTGGGCGTGTTGGTATTACATGATGAAGAGTGCTTGACAGCGCAAACGGCAGGAGGGGATAGAAGAGACGAGACAGAGCGCTGAACTGCCAACAATTTATTTCTTACGAAGGTCTTCGCTTTTATCCAATCGCCAGTTTCACCAGTCATGCGCGAAACACAATGATAATGCATAAGTACATCACAACGACAAGCAAAGGAACAACTTTTCTTTATCAGTGAGCGCGACAGAAGGGGTGCTAACACAAGCATCTTCGAAAGATGCTTGCGTTAGCACCCCTTCTGTCACGCTCAAAGAAAAGTTGTTCCTTTGCTTGTCGTTGTGATGTACTTATGCATTATCATTGTGAGATGTTTGTGTTAGCACCCCTTCTGTCGAGCTCACAACCTTGATTTGACGCAGTGACATGAAACTTTTTGCTATGTTGCGATAATGCATTGTACGCGTGCTCGGTTCAACTATGCGAATCCACAAAACATTCTTTTCACTTATGATATTTCCACTCACTCGGTTTATATTTATCGGTTAGTCCAAGGTCAGTTGAAAGTAGCGCTCTGTCCGCGTCAGTTCTCTTTTACGTCTTTGATTGATTTATATGTGGGGTTTAACGTCCCAAAACCACCCTTTACGATTATGAGAGACGCCGTAGTGGAGGGATCCAGAAGTTTGGGCCACCTGGGGTTCTTTAAAGTGCACCCAAGTATGAGGACGTGGCCCTACAGCATTTCCGCCTCCATCGTAAATGCAGCCGCCGCAGCCGGGATTCGATTCCGCGACCTGCGGGTCGGCAGCGGAGTACCTTAGGTTTACGTCTTTGTCCGTTCGCGCTAGCTCACAAATGTGAAAGATGTGTTCGTTGTCGTAAAAGACGTGATTGAGTCAAGTACAATATAAACTGCTCATTATTGTTAATATCCTGGCGTGGGTTCAGATATTCTTGGGTTATTGTTGGCTCATGTGCGTACTTCAGTAGTGAAATATGACTTTTTTTGCAGATTGACTCTTTGATTGACTCTACAGTAAATACATATCTGTGCCTTTAGTAGGAAATACATGATTGAAAGAGCAAAGTTTGGTTTTACTTGTGTTGATCGCGCTTTGTCTAACAGAAAAATCTGTCAGCTTTTGTACACTTTACAGCCCCTGAACAGTATTTAAAAAACGGTTTACTAAACTCAAAAAATGACAGCCTTGCCTGATGGGCCAGAAGACTGGCAACATAGCACGAACACATTCCACTAGCATGCGAAGTGGGAAAGGAGAGCCATTGCGGCAACCCTCCTCCCCACAGTTGTGACTTTTCTCTCTATTTGCTGACCTTATTGGTGACGTCATGAAAGAAATGCTTTGTTGATTATTTCTGGTTGGACGCCCGGCAACCGCCAGTGGTGTCAGCAGCGCTGCCGCAGCGTATCTAAATCCGAGAGCGCGTCCTATGGAACGTATAGGGAGCTTCCGCCTCCCTGAGACATATCACGTCGTGGACTATCTTTAACGAGTCCAGTACACTAGTATTGCTTGAAAGTTGGCAGTGGGCCACGATTCCCGGTGAGCGGCTCTCTTATCGGCAGTGCGAATTTTTTTTCGTCTCCCCATGTCTGCATCTGGAGCAGCGCACCGCCACCAAGAGCCAGTGGTTCGGCTACGGTTTTGGTATGAGGAGTGTAAGATGAAACCATGCATTGCTACAGAGTTGAGAGTTCTGTTAAGGCAATGCCTACAGGAAGGACTTCGATCGACGTAGAGAAGTTCTGAATATGGAGAAGCGTCCTGTTGTAGACAACTCTCCCTATAGTATGAGGAAGTGCGACGTTGCGGGAAAGGGACAGGTCAATGAGCGAAGCTTCCACGTAGTCGACACCAGGAACGGGTAGGAACGGCGCCATAGAGGCGGACATAGCAGACTGCGGCGGTAATCGTAGACACTCCATGAACCGTAGCCGTGTGCTAGTTGCAGGAGTAACATCAGAGCGTAAAGGCAACTCTATCCATGAAGTGCCGGTTGAACAAGTGATGACGACCGAGTGCGCGGTCATTAAGTCAATGCGAAGAATCACGTCATGTGTGCAAGTGTCTAGAAATGTGAATAGAACTGAAGTGTAATATCCGGCATAAATGTTTCATCCCACCTGCATTGTTTACTGACGCGCTCGTATAAGACGAGCCACTCGTCAACGTCAGTGGTGTCCGTGCGGCAAAATGTACCAGAGTCAAGAAGGTGGGAAGGGATGATGGGCGACGGAGCAGGTATGAATTGCACGAACTGCACGCTTGATTTAGGCATCGTGGCTGGAAGAAAGTGGCACCGATTGACATGTGGTGTTTAACATCCCAAAATCACTATATGTTTATGATAGACGCCGTAGTGGAGGGTTCTGAAAATTTCGACCACCTGTGGCTTTTTTACGTGCACCGAAATCTGAGCAAACAGGCCTACAACATTTTCGATTCCATCGAAAATGCACCTGCCACTGCTGTCTGTCTGTCTGTCTGTCTGTCTGTCTGTCTGTCTGTCTGTCTAGCCACCTACGTGTGGGTGCTCTCATGATGACCCACTTAACTTGGGGTAAACTAAAGCTAGTATGAGAGGGTAAGATGTTTTGGAAAATGCGACTAGCTGGTCATGACATGAATAATGTCACCATTCCGTCATGTAAGTTATCATATACTTTCCACAGACAGTGGAAAATACCCGCCATGTGCCACTGGAATGCAGGAATGTGCCACAGGCGAGAGACATTTTATATCTACCCAGGAACGGCGAGAACACACACGGGTGTCTTTGCGCTTGAGCGTAGGAAAAACCTGTCATAGGCAGCATTGATAGGACGAATGGACAGAATAAATGTCAATGTCCCAGCAGGAATCGAACCCTAGAATTCTGCGTGGCAATAAGGTATTCTACCACAGAACCACGCCAGGTCTCGCAACTGCTTTTCAAACAGACCATATAGTTCGTGAAGCGTCGATTGGGGATGAAGTGCTGGTTATCCAATTTTATAAACACTACATATGTAATCCTATCATACAGCCGTCATGTCGGGTTAACGTCAATGGTAGTTAGGTGCCATACGCTGAAGTTCATTTATGTAGCAGTGTCCAGAGTTACCATCCTCGCGAACACCAGCACTTTATATCAGCTTACCGCTTTTGGAGTTGCTAATATCCACGTTGCTGTTGGCATCCTTACACAACTGTAAACAACTGGGTATATAAAACATATGCGGCTTTTTAACGTATTATGTGCGTGAGTTTGTAGGTATCATCAGCGCCACTTTGTAACGTCTCGCTCAATCAAAAAATTAAAACATTACCTTCCATGCGCATGTTTCGCATAACATCCATTCCCGAGGTACGTGGGATTGCCGAATGTTTTTTCTCAGAAAGTTCGAAAAGCTCAAAAAGTCGAAAATTCCTGTGCAAATCGAATCGAATGGCAAACATTATTCGAAAACTATTCAAAAGTTGAAAGATTCACGCACCCCAAATTAAAAGTTGTAAATAAATAACCCAACAGGGAACGCAGTTCTGTCAAAATAAATTTAAACCAAGGACATGAAGACGGAAGCAACATAGAGTAATTATAACAGACTCTGTGGGGAGCACGATGCAATGTAGCTTGAAGCAGGCAGCCTGCTTTCAAAGTGGTTCAGCAAGCTCGCAGCTATGCCGACAACACTCGCGTGTTGCTGACTCTGAGTTCCGAGAAGTATAAGCCAGTTTAAAATGTGAGAAATTTGAACTACTGCAATGCCACTACTTTGAAGTAAAGGCTTTTCGTAATCTATGTTGCGGTAGTAGCTTATTAACAATTTGAACAAAAGTGCTTCGGGCATCCAATAATGCAAGTGTAGCGACCTCTAGCAGACTGCGAAACAAACATTCGCGTCGAGCCGCGTGCGTTCTCGCTGCCTATGCCCCACCTGCCGGAGCTAAAGCGAACCTTGGGTGCGCCCTCGCGCTGGCACGCCCTAGAGACAGCAAAATGGAGCTTGAGCTGCTTCAGCAACGCTACTTTCCAGTACACTCGCGAGATGGCGCGGAACATTCACGGGCCTCGCGGTCGACCAAACAGAAGCTGCGGGAAGAGACACGATTGCTCCCGCGCGAGAGAGGACACTCTGGGGATGCTAGCAGGTGGCTCTCCGTATTTATTACTTTCATGCGATTCGAAAATAAGCGCCAAAGGACGAAAGCGCCGCGCTGCGCGTGGCCCCAAGACAGCCTCGTCAAGGTTGTGCAAGGAACTCATCAACAGATGAGCTGGCGTCATTAAATTTCCTGAGCAGGGTGCGGTCAGGTTCGTACGAAGCGGCCCATGAAGGCATTTGGTATGCGCACGCCGGGGCCAGAGGAGAACCCTGCGGCGAAGTAATAAGATGAGTGCCTCATTCGCTACACTCTACCGTGAATTCAAGGCGGGGCTCGAAACGGTACGACGCGAGAGACAAAGGGCGCATAGCGGGCGAAACAAAAGAAACAAGATGAAGGAAAAGGCTCCGCAGAAAAAGCTCATTGAAACTTTATGCAGGACATCGCCGTAAATCGAAAACCCCTCATGAGATAAAACTGCCTCGGAAATAGACGCGCCCTTGGGTTCTCACGCTTCGACAGGAGCAGTGAGCTCTCGCCCCTTTCCTATGGATGTCATTAATATATACGACAAAATAGCCGCATTTCACCGACGTTAATGGCAGACGTGAAGCAAAAGGGGGAAGGGCTCACAAAATTAACTTCAGGGCCGACAATGATTAAGCGTGCTGCTGTACGGAACTGCGGCACACCGTGCAAGATCACGGAATATAAATGTTTTAGGTACCTTCATGAATGACAAAAAATAATAAAAAAGAGAAGCCGAAAGAAAATGGCGCGTTCTAAAAACTGAGTGCAACTTTGACGAAGCCTGATCCTACAATAAAAAAAAAACAACCTTCTTCTCCAGAATAACGCTGCCTTACTCTACTTCATTGATAGTGAGATAGATATCACACGCCAACAGTGTATAGCATATTATCATGTGTCTGCGGTGCCACAATCAGGAACACGGTAAATTAGTGCAGATGCTTTGTCATCTTATCGACCAAATATATATGAAACCCTCCAGCACACCCAAAACTGACAAGGAGGAAAGCGTGATACTGAGACGCCTACAAAGCAGCACATTCACACATGGGGCTCTAATGCACTGTCTCTACCCAACGAGATATAGCTCTATGTGCCCGCTCTGCAGCGTACGGGACACCCTGGCACACTTGATTCTTGCATGCCAGTGTATTGCCAGACGTAACCTGCAACAACACACGACGAATAATAAAGCAGGACGAACGAACGAAGCCCTAACCGAAACATGGGAGGCGACGCTCGCCCTCGAGGACCTGAAAGACCAACAACAACTCGTCGCCAGGGCCGAGAGGGCAGTAGAAGCCAGAGGGTTCTTGGACTAAGGATAAGGAGCCCTCCCACCTTGGGGTGACACCGGTCAATGCTCGGGGCACTGTTTCAAAAATTAACGTCTACTTCTCTCTCACAGTAGGATAAATCATCGTAAAATGGTGCCTGGCGGTAATGCGGGTGAAAAATAATGCACAACTCGTCAATAAGAAAGGCTCAAAAGAAGCATTACGGTGCAACGATCATGCTTTCGGTGCGTCGTAGTGCAGGATGTATTCAGCATTCAAAATTATGACGGCTCTACGAAGTGAGAGCCGCGGTCAGAAAAATATTAAATGAGAGCGAAGAGAGCAGGCAGACATTTATGAGACCTCTCGTAGGACGGAAGGTTTCAGGCAATTGTGTCGCCCCCTCGTATGACGGAAGGACGACAGAAGGCTGTCATGTGTGAGACAACAGAAAACTGATTGATATGTGGGGTTTAACGTCCCAAAACCACCATATGATTATTAGAGACGCCGTAGTGGAGGGCTCCGGAGATTTCGACCACCTGTGGTTCTTTAACGTGCACCCAAGTCTGAGCACACGGGTCTACAACATTTCCACCTCCATCGGAAATGCAGCCGCCGCAGCCGGGATCCAACAGAAAACTGTCTGCCGGAATGGGGTACATCACGCCGGCAGCATGTAAAACTTATTCATACCAACTCGCGTTGCAGTGTGCACAATAAAATAATGTGAAAGGTGCAAACACAGGCAAAAAAGAATAAAAAAGAGCAGAACAAGACAACACAAACGCTTTTGCTCTTCTCTTCTGAGCGTATTTGCACGCCTCCCCGTCTTTGATGATGAATATTTACCACTCCGCTTACTTTTCTGGCTTTCTAAACAACGTACATGCATTTCACGTCTGTTCTGACTCGTAACAGACAAATAACAACGCTCAATACCGGGTCGCACACATTCTTGATTCACCTCAGTTTATTATGGCGCTCTATTCAGTCCCCAAGAAAAGGAAGAGGGCTCAGACTGTCTTATGCGAATTCGTCTTACTTGAACGAGAAAGTCTTTTACTTCTCAGCGAATGTATTGTAGCTGCCCGGCCCACCTCTGAAAGCTTTCTGCGCATCACTTAGTTTTATACGCAGCCTCTGTGATCGGCCCCCTTTGGATCGAGCAACAATCACGCGATGACGTAATATATGACACAGTGTCATTATGACACCACAAAGTTTGGTGATCTCTTCTGAGGCCACGATGTCGCCATATTTTGACGTTTTTGAACCACTCGTGTTGACGCCGTGAACACGCGTGAACAATGGTGGGCCTAGCTGCCTCAGCAGATCAGTCGACCTGATCCGCTTTATTAGCGACCGCATAAAACCAACTCAGAAAATAGACATGCGCTGAAACGCAATTCGTACGCACATGTAACCAGAGTCAGCTAGAGCAACGGAATGAATAGCAAGTGATCAGCAACGCAACTGAGGACGGAATCGAGTTAGGCGGGGCTATGAAATAAAGGCGTTTGTAGGCATCAAGTGCATTCAGCACAAAATTAAATATCAGAGGGAGAGGCCATCCTCCAGTAAACGACATAGCATAAACGTTTCCGTAAATCTGAGAGGTACGGAAGCATTTGGCGAGCACGCAAAGTCCTGTGCGGAATAAAAAGAGTGCGGGCACGCGGGGAAGAGCGAGCCCTTTTTTTTTTTCTAACGATGTTCCTTTTAGTGTGCTCACGCGTTTTGAATATATAACTGTGGCACGTGATTATTACGGGCTTGTCCTACACATTTCCGCCAAGACAAGGAGAGGAACTGACACGCTGTCGTAATAACTTGATAAAGCATGGACTGTTGTCATGCCACAAGTTATATAAAAGAACGAGAAAAAAAAGACAGTGGGTGTGGCGGACAAAGCAACAAGAACAATGAGGACGGCTTACACGTCGGCAACCTTCTGCGCATGATACTTTGACAATACCGTTACCTAAAATGGCATCTTTGTACTATGCCTGACTACGTAGGTAGCAACAGTGGTCTCGCAGAACAACGAGCAAAAATCGTTCAGCTTTTTTCTCCGTGTATACTTGGGACCCTTCTAAAATACGCACTCGTTGAACTTTGTGCGATATTACACCTCCAAAATAATTATGTAGTGTATTGCGAGTTAAATGAAAGATTGGCTCAACCCTGGTTTGTACTCGGTGTGAAGTTTAAGCATAGCCATAAATGAGAGTGAGAAGCGAAAGGTGCAGATGACGCGCGAGCGTTTAGCGCTGTAACTTCTTTCACAGCTGGAAGCTTCATCCCGGGGCCCTAACGCGGCTTGCGCACGCGAGCTCTCGCGTCGTATTGTACCCTCCCAAAGCACTGTGGCTAACGAACAGAAAAAAGCAAATAGAACAAAAAATAAAGCAAGAACTCGGGCTGGGCGTGCGTGGCGCTAAAACTCTCTAACATCGTATGAGCAAGTGACGGTTTTTTACACGTATGGACTCACGCCGCACAGTCAAGGGCGTGAGCTGTCGGCGACGAGACTATTGCAGCCAAAGCCTTCGAGGTATCATCAAACGCGAAAATAGACCGGCGTCTCGTCTCCCGTCACGGCATCAGCCCGAGTGATGCAAAAGATCATCACGTGATGAGGTCAAATGTTTACGTCACCACGACGTTGCACATCACCAGAACTTGTGACATGATGTGACGTCATGCTATGACGTCGTTGGGTGGTCACAGGTGTGCCGATCACGGAGTGTAAGACCAGGTGAGATGCCTTTCGAGGGAGTGGAAAACTGCGTTAGGTGGAGAAAGCTTTCGGAGGGAGGAATCAGTGCGATCGACTGAGAAGTCAGGCACTGCGCCGTGATGTACTTACCATGATGCACAGCATCGACGCATGGCGGCGCACATGACATTAGGAAGGGCCTACTGCCTGACGATAATGATGATGTTGATGATGAAAAAACTACTGCTTCATTTCAAGTAGCATTTTAGGTTATCCGTTTATCATTACCGAAAATATTCGATGATAAGGAAAGCAATGGTCACGGAGGAAACGGATTGACCGTATGTGCTTCACTGCACCTGGAAGCATAGTAGAGAGGCATTAGAACACACAAAAGGAGGGAGGTATATGCGTACCATCACAGTCAGTCACTGTGGCCACACGTATGTAGCGCTGGCGGCACAACACAGCTACTGGCCGTTTTCCTTGCAAGCGTGTTTCCTAGCACACAGCCAAGTTAGGCAGTGAAACACGTTCTACGTGTTTTTGAAAGCGGTGTAGATATCGGCCGAATCAAACAAAGTGGAAGTAAAGGCGGGTGATGTTCAGAAAGACGGGCGTCCTGTTTTCCGACATACAGAAGATGCAGGTAAATGTCGAGAAAAAAAAAGAAGAGGAAGGGAGGAAGTATAAGTGCCAGCACATGCCGCTGTCAATTGCGCTTACGTTAGATTACTCAGGACAACCTACCGAAAACTGTAGCACGGCTCTAAAGTACTTGATGCACATACAGGGGCACGTTAAATGTTATTTTTATTTTAGTCCGTTAGGAGTGGGACCTACAGTCTGGAAATATCGTCTCGTGCGTCGATTTGAATGTGGCGTTGTGAGCGCAGCTGTAAATGGGGCCTGAAACGAAAGGACGGTGGCGGAAAAGAGGGTTTCTAACGAAAACGAAAACAATTGTTCTGAAGACATGATTCGAACAATGCGCCTCTAGAGCAAAGTCCCGGTGCTCTAAACAGTGCAAGATTGGCATATACGTCATCGGGACAAATGGGTCCTCTTTATAATTGTCCCGTGTGCTTGCAGGTAAGTCCTCCCGCTTGGCGCGTTCTCCACAACGCTCACGCAAGCCAGCTGCTGGATATGGTCATGAATCTAAGAAATGCGCAAGTAACGAGACGAAAGTGTGAAGTAACCCCAAGGGGTGGAGGAAAGTTTAAACTGAGCAACGCAGAATATTCTGCGAATCTAGGCAGGCGATATACGAATTCTAACGCTCTTCTTTTCTCGCATTTACGTGTAGTCGACAGACTCTTTGCATACTATGCAGAAAACACGCGAATTTCAAGTAACACTTATAAACTCTCACTAGTGGCAGAATGCAAGACTGCGATTCGAATATCAATTCGTGATGGAGGATCGAATAGCGCGGGTTCCTCCGCAAAAATAAATAAATAAATATAAGGGAAGGAGGCCAAAGCAATCGGTCATCGAGCAAGTCATTAACACGCAGAAGTGATCGCCGTTTGCTGCCACAAGTGTTAACAAAACAATTATATTTTGTATTGAATGTTTTTTCAGATTTTATCAATTAGACGCACCCCATGTGGTTCTTTGCGAGAAAAGCTGTTACTATTTATTATATTTGTATCTTAATATCATGTAGAATATACGCGAATAAAGAAATACGAAAAAAAATTTAACGTGAAAGCGTTAAGGAGCTGCTTTCGCACAAATTCGGGGCCCCGCCACGGTGGTCTGTTGATGCTGCAGCAGTGCAAGTTGGATCCCCTTGAGCTACTTTGTTCGACATAGGAATGCGGAATAGCCCCACCGTGGCGGTCTAGTGGCTAAGGTATACTCGGCTGCTGACCCGCAGGTCGCGGGATCGAATCCCGGCTGCGGTGGTTGCATTTTCAATGGAGGCGAAAATACTGTAGGTCCATGTGCTTAGATTTGGGTGCACGTTAAAGAACCCCAAGCGGTCGAAATTTTCGGAGCCATGCACTACGGCGTCTCTCATAATCATATGGCGGTTTAGGGAGGATTAACCCTACATATCAATCAATCAATCAGAAATTAAGGAGACGGTGGCCACGTCGGTGGTTGTGAGCGAAAGATCAGCGTTGTCTGTGAGCGATAATTCGAAATGTATGTAAATAAATAAACAATAAAAAATCTTCGGCGCGAACGAGAATTCTCCCTTGCATGGCAAACAAGTGTTCAACCGTGCCACCACTTAAGTTAGAAACTACTTAAAAAAAACGCTTTAAAAACTTGATATAGAGGGAGGAGTTTCTCTAACGCAAGTTATATTGCGTTGTAGAGGATTAAAATTGCACCAATTGTAAAAACATGTGTATCGTGGAACATGCGCATGGTTCAAAGCTATCCGAAGGGTGCAGCTGCGCAAATGCGCATGATACATTACAGACGCGCAGTGAGTATTCCATCAATTATCAAAAGAAAAAATAATGACTTAGCGGATACTTTGCAAGTGTCCTAGCAGTAGTCCTTGTAAGAAAGTTTGAAACAGCCAATATTAAACGCGAACATGCTCCATTCCTTCATACATGGTTGACGGCGACAAGAGGTGAGCCCGAAGACGCTATTGCGTTCTACTCTTGAAAGCGAAGCTCAAGCGTTCTCCAACTATCTTTTTTTTCGCACAAGCTTACCATCTAAAGCGTTACATTACCACTCAGGTGCTTCACATTTACAACTGATACAAATACGGTACGTATAGCACAGGTGATCATTATTAGTTCAGCAATTATCCTACAGCGTGGGCTCTAGAGTAGCGTTCAAACTTGTACGGTACAAAAATTAACAACTTTGCGCAAGTCCTCAACACTCCCCGTCCAGCCGCTTATCAAGTAATTATTGCCCTTGGTGATGACGACAACAAAGACGATCGTCATCAATGTAGTTGTCGTCCTCGGTGTTGTCTTCGTCAAGGAGGCCCGTAAAAATGTGTGTTGACACTTTGCCCTACTGGGGATATGAAAGAGCAGATGCATAATGGTATGTAGCTCTAACAAGGTGCAATGATGTAACAACAAACTTTTTGAAGCATAAGGGAAAACAAACAGTTCGCTTCTCATTAACAAACTTCTGACGTGGGTGCACCATCCCTCTCGAACTAATCTCTTCATTTAATATGTGCACGTCTAGTCTAATACGAACGATTCAGCAGAGCTGTGTCAAAGTACATTATCTCTCAGTATAGCACGCCAGAAACTTTATGAACGAACCGGGCACACGAAGTGACTCTTGAGACCGTTAGATCAGACTATACAAAATTCAGCCAGAAAAATATGAAACTAACTTGAATAAATGCAAAAGAGCATATACGTATGTATCTCCCATCCTCCTTTTTTTCCACACACGATTACAAAACCACAGCACATTGAATTAAAAGATTTTATATATGAAAGTGGCAGCAAAGCACACAGTGACCTCTCCTGCAGTGTCATTTTCAGTTGGCTTTTTTAGAGCCTCAGCAAGAGTCTTTCTATGCAGCAGCTTGTGCTGGATATTACAATGTACGTATTCCTGATACCGCCCTCATATATAGACACCGTTAGTAGGAAAGTAGGAGTAGAAATATTACAGTGTCAAAAGAGCTTCAGACGACCTATAAGATCCCTAATATCCACGAAAAGGTCCCTTTAACCTTTATATATGCAAAATCATAAACTTTTTTGCCATGAAAGAAAAAAAATCTTATTCTCCAGACAGAGTGAGCATAATGCGAGTAGTAAAAAAATTAATATACCAGAAATCGAGCAACTAATAATAGAAAAATGAAGCCCCGCTTCCTAGAGCAATCTACTCCTATAAAATAGAAGATAGCTACGTCTCCCTGGCGTATCCACGCTCCGAAAGGCCATCGAAGTAATCACGACCGACGCTTCTAAATGTACGAGGAGCTTCACTTCACCAAGATCTCATCGCAGCCCAGCAAAGCACCCCTGTTTCACGGAGCGCCACGGTGAAAACGGAGCGAACAAAAATCTTCCCGAAGTAGGTCGCAAAAGAAATTTAATTTCGTCGTTGTTCTAATCAATGCACTTGAAATAAGGGGATGACTTTTCTCAGGAACCAGACAGCTTATAGGAAAACGCGTATATATTCAAGAACGTCTCCCACTACAACGGCTGGCGTTGCGCATACGCTAGTAACAAACAATGTGAAAAGAGATCTAAGCGAGTATGTGAAAGCGTACCAGCGATACGAGTATATGTAAATCACAAACATGACAATACAGAAGCTCAACACTTCATGACCTCAGCTGCAGGCTTTAAACATGACTACAGAATCTTTTTTTTTTATATTGCATCTTTACCTTTTGAAGAACAGCTGCAGACTTAAAAGTACCAAGTGAAATTATTGGTTATAATACTTGCTTGAGGTCTGTATAACTAAATTTGTCGCAAGCGTTAGCTAGAAACATAAAAATGAAGTTAACGTGCATTATTATTATTAGAGCTTTTGAATACAATACTATAATAAATATCAATTTATTCGCTTTAATACTGCAGCAAGATATCTTTTCAAGCAAGTCGTAGTTCCTAACAAATCAGGCGCAATATGCCGTGAGAACAGAATATTTTGCAGTGATTTAGACTTTTTCATGTTAGCAATACACATTCTCACACAAGAAAAAAAACCAGATGAAAGACTCAGGAAATCAGCATGCGCAAATATTATTTTTTAACCCCTTTGCATTTCGGCAATGCTGCCCTGGTACCATACTCTCCTTTTCTTTCTCTCTCTATTTCTTTTTTGATAACAGTACTTTCAGCCTAAATGCACTCATGGACAAATCGGTGAGCCATGATATTTGATGGAGCACCGCACTAAGGACACAATTACGCACACGGTGTTTGCGTCCTTGCTTCATTTTATGCCGTCGTATTTCATGTGTCCATTATTGCGCCTTTTGTGCTCTTCTTCATTCCATTATTTTTTTAATATTCACTTTCCTGTCCTCCCAAATCACGACACCCTTCAGATAGAATACCACCTTTACATGCAAACTTCAGCATTACGTTCAGTAAACTTGCTTCCTCGCCAGCACGCGCGTCATGCAGTCAAAGCACGCTTTACAGGATGAAGTTATTCAGGCGGGTACTCACCAGTGTGACGTGACCCGTGTTCCACGCAGTAACTGGGTTGACTTTGAGTTCCCGCATTTTGATTAAGGCTTCCAGGCCAGCAACATAAGCCCCGACTACCTTTATTGGTGGCACTTCGCCTAATTAGAGCCGCACGCAAGTGGCTAGCCATTCTCAGGGTCGACACAACAAACAGGCACCGTGCAGCACGTGTACGGCAACGCGCTGTGCCAGCCTTGAAACTAAACAGTTCGAATCCCCACTGCTGTTGCATATCTTGCGCAGCCATGACCCAAAAATATCAGCCACCTTTTGAGAGAGCTACGAAAATGAGTCGGCAACAGGCAAATCTTTCTCCCTACGGAATTCCAAGCTCCCATTTACGGTAATGAGATGGCGCTTAAAAAATATACACTCGTAGGCCTCTATCCAGCCGATTTTCAAATAGTATCCACTGAGACACGTTGCGGAAGGTGAGGCATTCACTGTAATATACGAAAACCGTCACTTGTCGTATTTTTTACTGCCCTTCACGTAACGGTCGAGAACGCCGGTCAATATTATGACCCACCCTTCGCTAATAAAAAGACCTCCATGTAGAAGAAAAGCAGTTCAAGCTGTCGATAACTTGCACTGCATCGTGAAAAACTATCATCATCACGACACCACCCCCCTCTCCTCTCGGGCTCTTTTAATTCAAAACTCTCCATTACTCGCCATTTAGAAATTATGAACAAATTCTTTTAAGTAGCAAGGCACTGCTCGTTTCATGGCCGATCCTCCATGGTGGGTTGCGCCAGGATTAAGGGGCAATCAATCAATCAATCAATCAATTAATCTTTTCATTCTCCTCACAGTGAATTTGCTTAAGCTATCGATAATCGGTTATCCGTCGTGAAAAACTCTTTGGGTGGATATGCGCCACAGGAATTAGGAGGTAGGTACGCATCAAGATATTTACACAAGCCCCGCTACCACGCGCCGCAGGTGCGAGTGTCAAACAAAATCAAACAAGTGAAAAAGAGAGGGAAGGAACGAAATAAACAATAGAGATAAAGAGATAAAGGAAGCAATCGAAAAATAGAGGAAGAGAAATAAAGAAAATAACGACATAAAAAGATAAAAAGGCAGACGAACCGATAGAGAGAAAAAAAGAAACACAAAGAGAGAGTAAGAGAAAAATACAAAATGCTCAAAAAAGATAAAGACATGCATATAATGAGAAACAAATCAATAGAAAGTAACCGATACGAGAAACAGAAAGAAAAAAGAAAAAAGAGAAGACACAAAGAGGAAAAAAATTGCCGAAACGAGAAAAGCTGACCAGCTCCATCCTTCCATCACACCACTAGCGAGAAGCTCCCATCATTTTTTAAAACGATATCACGCGAAATGTAACGAGTTTCTATTCTCCGTAGAAAGAGGCGTCTTGTTTCGTAAAACTACTTGGTACGCAGCCCGAAAACAGGTGGGAACATTCGTGGGGAACTGAGCGTTCTCGTGCATTCTCTTGCACAAAGAAACGCTAACAGCAGCAGTTAGCAATACTGCGACTTGCGCGTCTTTGTTCTCACGTTATGTTTACTTAATGACCATGCCAATAGCTTTAGAGCGTCGCTCATTTACCTATTCCTCATTTTATCACTGGCTCTAGAACAGGTGATCTTTTTTCGTACTCTTCAGCGCAATGACACCTGCTTTGAGCAGAAAATTTCTTCCTAGACGTCTCTCCCCACCACATCACCTTTATACACGCACATACTTCGTAACAGCCCAGAAGCCAAGCAACGAGACCGTAGCAACCTGCACACCGACAAAACAGGGACCTGTCTACAGAGCTAAAATTCAAAGCATTTGATAAATTAGGAAACATGCATATTAAATTTTTCATTAAGCAAATAGTATAGGCGTAATGCTACGTGAATTTTTCGAGCTTTGACGTCCCCTATATGGGTGGGAACATGTAACTAGAGACTTCGCGTTTGGAGAAACGCGGGTATTACTAAACACTCAGAAACCAAAATAATGAACGCCAGAATTCTTTTTTAATATATATAAATGGTAGTGCGTGCAGCGCCCCAAAGACACCAAAGAAAAAAAATGTACTGAAAATTGAGTAGGTTGTTTTAAATACAGGGATGGAAAACAGCACCATGGTACTCCATTGGCTTCGCTTCTGTACTACATTTCTTTGTTATTTCTATACATTATGTCTACTCTTTCCTCACAATTTTTAAAAGAAATAAACTTAAGGTACTTGCAAACACAGTTCCATCTATGCTTCTAACGCCACCAACAAGCGTAAAAGTGATGCGGTGGACCTCTATAAGATGAAGCGGGGATTAAGCTGTTCAAAGTAATTGCGATGACCACAAATCCCACCTTGCACTTCTTCATTTAGCAGGCGCTGGAAAATGTGCTTACACATAAATTCGCTGACTCAAAGCACTCTCACAATTGGAGGGGCCACACTCGCGACTTGTTAGGAGAGTTGGGCGAAGTGTAATTGGCAAACCGATGCCGTCGAAAAACTCTGTAAGGCGCCCCGCCGAAAAGTAACATAAGTGCCTATGTTCGCTTTCAGTACGCACACTTTTTTCAAACCACGTTTCTCATGCTATCTTACACAACTTCTAACCGTAAGATTTTTGATAAAGTAGCGCACAAAACGACGCAGTCGCGCACACATAAAATGACGCAAACACAGACGCTGTTTGAAGCGCTCGTGCTTGCCTAATCGCAGGCATTACAAAAGCGCGCGTACAAGTCTTGTGTTTGCGTCATTTTGTGTGTGTCGTGTCCTCCTTTGCGCTGCTTTATCAAAAATCATGGTACATAAACAAGCCTATGAGCACATATTAAAAAAGAAACACACGAAGGCATTGATGCTTCATAGGCGTAAGCACCATTCAGGAATGAAAAAAAAAGTGGCAACAAGACGGCTTGTTATCTTCGTTCCTACGACGCTCCAGAACATATCCGTCAAAAGCATCATACAAAAGAGAAAAATATATTTCGAGAAACCAATCGCTACTCTGAAAAGTCGTGTTTAACTATTAGGCAACAGCGTGCGTGAGCCTGGCGTCAAATCTTTGAGCGAAAAAAATGTTAAGAATGTCACATTACTGTAGGATTACCCAAGCATCTATTGCGAACGTACAGCGTGCAGTTTATGCGTGCAAAATAATAGTGGATGGTCGAAGTAGTGCGTTCTTCACCTTGCCAAAAGCTTATAAAAACGAGCGGAATGTTATGGCCTAAACACAGATTCGGAATAAAGTGGATAAGAAGGAGAACGTGGGAGCGGAGGCTGTTATTTGGAGTAAAGTAGTCCAAAATTAATAAATCAGCACGAAAAGATAAGAAAACATCATATATGATGATGGATAAAATATCCATCATTACACATGGATAATCAGATTTAAGTACTACACTCGTTATTACCTGCGTCTGCCAGTGTTTTAACGTTTTAACAGTGAAGAGTAAACCACGCTCTCTTGTTCAGCTGACGATGTAGTCTTCGACGAGACCGCATCACAGATCTCGTGTTACTGAAAGTAAGTATACGCGTTATGCACCTCCAGCAAGCAGTTGTGCTGCTGCTGCTTGACTATTATCTCTTTGTCACCGATTATTTGTGTATACATACAAAATAATAATAATAATAATAATAATAATAATAATAATAATAATAATAATAATTCCTCGCGTCGATGCTCATAAGGCTGGTAGGAATCAAAGCATTATAAGCCTAACAAGGAAGCTTTCCGCACTATACATTAGCGCGGGCGTAGATAGCTTCTAATTATTAGGCGTTTTTTTAAATCAAAATAACCACACAACATTGCCTCACCATACATATCCCACCGACAATCTTTTTAAAGGACATTTGAACAATTGTATAGTGTGCTCGTTTTTTTGTTTGTTTGTTTGTTTGGTTTTCTTTACGTTAGGATAAGTTAACAAGTTAACGTTAGAACACCTGAATGAACAAAAAAAGTATACCCGAGCGAACGTTTTGATTTCTCGAAAAAAAAAACCTATGGTAATAGGCAGAGTACCCGAAAATACCAGGGTGGCTACGCACAATTAAATGCCGCCATAAATAAGATCCCTAATCAGCACCCAACAAATAAACTCTGGAGAAAAGAAAAACAAGAAGTAAAAATAAAAAAAAGACTGAGATAACAGAGACAAATATTACGTCGCGCTCAAGAGAACAGCAGCAGTTCCTCGCGACAGACTCGACAAAAGTACAGACGTGAAAACCATAACACTCATTGAACATGAAAACTTTCCACAGCCAAGGCAGGAAAGACTAGACACACTTTGTTTGGGGGGAGGGGGTGGAGAGAGAACGTTGTTTTCCACTTCACTAGCCAGAAAGAGCAAGCACATACAAATGATTGCGCAAAGCTTGAGCTACTTGAAACTCTAAATGTCAATTCTGTTGGAAATAAAAGAAGAAAACTACACTTGGAAGTTTACAATCTAGCGGGCGAAAAGACTTTTTTTCTCCGAAGTTCACTGCCTCATGTTCCTAGAAAACAATAAAGAGAGAGGGGTACAGTGTAAATACGGGTGGAGGCTGTGAGTACCTGAGGCAGGAACGACCTTCTGTTGAACATCAAAGACGCCAAGCGGGAATTTTACGCGCGCAGGTTTCGCTATTGAAACAACATAATAAAAACGGGCGCCGTCCGTACCCCACGAATAACGTATGCGGCATCTGGTGCCAGGCATGCAGTCGCGGCACAGAAAGACTCACGCTGTAGCTTAAAACCCATGCATGACGGGCGAGACAAATGAAGCGCTAAGCAATGCCAACGCACTGCTTGCACCAGCCCAAATCTTTTTCGTGTGGCACTTGCGGCACTGGAATGCAAGCCGTGGGCGTGAACCGAAAGTTCTAGGAGCCTAATCTCGCATGCGCGTATTGTGCGAAGGCGCGGCATGCAACGCTAACAGCGCGTGTATACCCCTACATGTTCATGGGAATTCGCTTGCGCCCTTATTTAGCGGCCGTTATGCTTTTACGGGCGTCTACTGAAACCACTCGAGTTAGCGCTACACCAAACGTGGTGGTGCTTTCAAACCACGCGTGAAACTATAAAAGCGCGAGTTGCTTGGCGTTTCAGTCTTTTAGCTGCAGTGGTGGCGACGCATTGTCAAATACACAAGCACGCAAGCGTTTCGTGCGTCATTCTACAACTAGTTGTTTTCCGCGCACCTATGTCGTTGAGCACAGTAGGGAGGTTTCACGCCTAAAACAGGCAAATGTTAGCTAAGTTCAACGACGCGCGAAAAGAAAAAAAAGGTACAATTAAACCTAATCTCAAAGCAAGGCTAGTCTGTTCGCCTTGGTGTATCATGTTCAGAAAGTTAAGCGTGACACTGAAATGGACGAGGACAGGACGGGCAGAACACACACACATTGTACGTCTGTGTGTTCTCCCACTCCCGTCCCCGCCATTGGAGTGCCGTAATGGCAAGACGGGAGTGCGTAATTTATCGTCATCTCAAATTATTAAACATGACTAATTCAAGAGTGCGTGCGTGCGTGCGTACGTGCATGCCTGTGTGTGTGTGAGTAGTGTGTGTGTGTGTGTGTGTGTGTGTGTGTGTGTAGTGTGTGTGTGTGTGTGTGTAGTGTGTGTGTGTGTGTGTAGTGTATGGGTGTGTATGTGTGTAGTGTGTGTGTGTGCATGTGTGTATAGTATGTGTGTGTAGTGTGTGTGTGTATGTGTAGTGTGTGTAGTGTGTGAGTGTGTATGTGTGTATGTGTGTGTGTGTGTGTAGTGTGTTCGTGTAGTGTGTGTGTGTGTGTGTGTGTGTGTAGTGTGTGTGTAGTGTGTGTGTGTGTGTGTGTAGTGTGTGTGTGTGTGAGAGAAAGAGAGAGAAAGAGAGAGAGAGAGAGACTGAACACACAAATAAGATAGACGAAATCAGAGCCCACAAAGTAACAAAGCTTTTCAGCTATCATCGCATGTCTACGAAGTGCGGAATCTTCTGCGCTTGTAATTTCAGCAGCCCTTCGTCATTTGCACACGCCACTCTACCTTATCGGCCCATTCATATTTTGATGCTGAGTAAATCACATTTTGTGTTCACTTGACACCACAGTGCAACTGGAAATGCTATTCTATGAAAGTCCGATCGTTGGTATTTGTAAACAACCCAGTGTACAAAAATATTTAAAATCTACTTCTTTCAAAGTCGCAATGTGATCGTGGAACTGCAAATGGGAAAGACAAATGAACAACGAAATGGGCGGGTCAACAACGCAAACACAGCTGACGCATAGCGGCGAACAGATGTTATCCAAAGTATTCACATGAACTTAATCTAACAACATAACGTGTTTGATCAGCTCTCTATTCAGTTCCACTGAGCCAACTTGATTTTGAGGACGACCTGAAAATGCATTCGCTGATTATTCGCGCACTTCGTAATACCAAGGCTGAAAGTGCGAATATATATATATATATATATATATATATATATATATATATATATATATATATATATATATATATATATATATATATATATATATATATATATATATATATATATATATATATATATTTTTTTTTCTAAAGAAAGCCGGTCCCCCGGCCGAAACATGAAGAAAACATTGCTTATGACGCGCATTTTCTTTCTATTCATATTTCCTGCCGGCGTCCAAGAAGTTATTCTCTGCAATAATAGATAGATAGATAGATAGATAGATAGATAGATAGATAGATAGATAGATAGATAGATAGATAGATAGATAGATAGATAGATAGATAGATAGATAGATAGATAGATAGATAGATAGATAGATAGATAGATAGATAGATAGATAGATAGATAGATAGATAGATAGATAGATAGATAGATAGATAGATAGATAGATAGATAGATAGATAGATAGATAGATAGATAGATAGATAGATAGATAGATAGATAGATAGATAGATAGATAGATAGATAGATAGATAGATAGATAGATAGATAGATAGATAGATAGATAGATAGATAGATAGATAGATAGATAGATAGATAGATAGATACGGTCAAAGTCGCCGAAGTTTGCTAAGAAAAGCTTCGCATTTAAAAGTTGAACACATGCTGAAGTTGTGCTCAACACATGAATTACGATTCAACCGCCTGCCTGTGGCTATTATTTCGGGAATTCACGCCAATCCCTAAGGCTCGACGGTGGCACATATCGATCAGCGGGTCCACCTGAAGGATGCGGCGCGAATTACGCGGGAAACTGAATCCACCGAAGCGGCACGCAGATATACGGCCTCGCAGCTGCTTCGCCGGAAAGAGCGCCCGGCATCACGATCACGCAGGCGGAAAATAAAGGGCTTCACCGAGACGCCGAGCAACAGCCTCCTCTCGGCTGGCACGCCAAGACGTCCACTGACGTCGATGCCCGATGGAGCATCGTCAAGCTCTCCTCCCTTTCCTTCACACACACTCATCTGGCGCAGCGAGTCGAGTGGGAAACGTGCCTCTGATGCCTTGGGCTATTCAGCGGCGCCACTTCTCGCTTGCGGGTGTTGGCTCACTTTGTAAAGGGCCGAGTAGAGCCCTCAGTGGTACTGGTGGTAGTATTCGCACGCATCGTCGGGGAGGGCACGGCCAAACAGACTACTGGCATCATAGTTATTATAGGGGATTCATGACAAAAACTCTATCGAAGTATGGTAAACACGCACGCACGCACGCACACGCACACACACACACACACGACGCATGCGGGCACACACACACACACACACACAGAGAGAGAGAGAGAGAGAGAGAGAGAATTATAGAATGATTGATATGTAGGGTTTAACGTACTAAGACCACCATATGATTGTGAGAAACACCATAGTGGAGGGTTCCAGAAATTTGGACCAACTGGAGTTCTTCAGCATGCACTCAAATCTGAGCACCCTGGCCTACAGCATTTTCACCTTAATCGAAAATGCAGTCGCCGCAGCCGGGATTCGATCCCGCGGCTTGCGTAGTCCGAAGACCTTAGCCACTAGACCACCACGGTGGGGCTAGTGACAGGTGATGACGAACAGTCGATAAACTGCGCACGTGGATCGGCATTTAACGATGCCTGTTGAATGTGCGCCAGTATCAAGGTGCGTCGGGCGGCACGTGTGCGTCAGGATTAGGGTAGGATGGGGGAAAATGCGACAAAAATTTTCAAATAGAGAATATGTATTTTTATTTCACTCCTTACAATGAAACATCAATGCAGAAACCTTTCTTTGGGTAAAGGGTGAGTTCTACATAAATATTGCCCTGTTGCCACATTATTTTTAAAGTAAATTAAAAAAAAAATGCTCCAGATGCCTCACTTTGCCCCATATTTCGGGGCAAAACGAGACGCTGCGTAGGGCAAAATGAGACAGTGTGAAAAAAATATTTCCTTCAGTTTTTGCAGTAAAAAGACTTCAAATTCACTCTGTGGACCCTTACGCAGTCTTAAAGAGCCCAGTCCTTGGACTCCACGCAGTGAATCTAGACAGAACCCGATGTTGTGTTGCTCCGAAGCTCCTTGCAAATCAAACACCATTAGTCCCTCTTTCTGCTAATGTTGCCTTCTGTTGAACGCTTGTACGTCATTGTATTATTCAAAAATTGGAAGCTAGATATGCTTTTACGCATCTTTTTCACCTCTTTTTGGCGCTTTGATTCAGAACTGCTCAGGCGTTTCAAGGATTTTCACTTCGTCCACTGGGCTTTGCGAGGCAACGAACATAAAACTGTGCTGGAGTCAGATTTTCTAGCGCTTGTTTTTCTCTCAACTCAGTCCCAAGACCTGTTTGTGAACGACTTGAATTGAACATTCTGTCAGTTTTCTTTTTGTTCGTCTCTTGAGAGCATCCGTGGCAACACGGAAAGAATTCGATGCAACGCGATCGAAGGAAGTCATGTCCTGAACGGCAATCAGTGCTTTTCCGTGTCGTTTTCTTCCCAGAAAGTTCTATATGACATTATATTGTGTGTTAGAACCCTCCTAAACAAATAAATATAATGTATAACGAAGGTGATTTTTGAATTAATAGGATACTTTATAAGGCAAGTCGATGCCCTTTTGTCTCGTTTTGTCCATCTCACTTGCCAGAATTCAGAAAATTTTCGTATTGTCACCGGGCACCAAAGGAGCAATACTTTTGATGTTATGTAGCTCGTAGTGTAAACTACCAAAATAAGTAGTTACGTTGCTATACTGACACAGAAGTTGCCTTATGCACGGATCAGAAAATTTTTGGCCGAGCAGAATTTCGCCCCTGTTTGACGGGTCACCAACACACAGACACCAGCCGCGTAATTTCTCTCGCGCGAACGCTGTGTGCAAGCATCAATTTTTACACATGAAAAGAGACAAGGACTAGGACCAACACTTATTGCTAGAAAAGAAAAAAAAGTAACTTTTGTATTAGCTACAGAGGCAGGCAAAGTCAAAATGGCACGTTTTGCCCCGTGTCTCATTTCACCCCACCCCACCCTACCAGAAGGCAAGTTCATTGGTGGAAACAAGCCTCTGGTTTGTCGACGAGCTGTTAAGGCAATAAATGAAACTGTAGAGTGAGATTCAGTGCAAAATGAAAAAAAAAACTGATTAAGCAAAAATAATAAACTATGACATACATGCTTTATTTATACAGTAGAAATATATTTACCCGAAATAAAAGAGCCGTTGCACAGCAGGCACATGAAGAGAGCCGATGTACACGTAGTCCCTGTTTATCACAAACAAACGCAACTAACGCCGGAAACCACCACGCTTTCTCGTCCCAAGCGACTCCTGACAGTTGAGTAATGGAAAGAAGTTTGCCCTTTACACCTCAGAAGTCGGTCAAATGAAGAAAGTGCGTGTCTAATTCAATGAGAAATCATTAGCCATTTTTGTGAGGCAAGTTTTATGCCCAGTAACTCAAATATGTTGCACGTGAGGTATACAGAAAAAGACATTCGAAGGTAGAAACTAGGATGACTAGGACACACCTGGTGACATGACAGAGCGGATGCGGTATAAAAAACCAAAATCGGCGTATTGGTATTTCCCCGCCTAAAACATTTAAGCCTGCACCACCCCATTTTTTTGTGGGACAAAATTTGAACACAAAGGCACAACCATAAATTTTGGTTCACAACAGTAAACAGAGAGATCAACCATCGACAAGCAATTGAACAAATCGGATAGAAAAAAAAAGTTGATTCCGCCCATGACATGCCAGAGAAATAATAAACAAAGCAAACAAAAATCGAGTATCCGGAATACCGCCAGATGTTGTGAGTCGCTTTTACTGGCTGTGCGCCGCTTTTCTCAAAAGAAAAATACCAACACACAAGAGAAAAGATGAAACGACCACAACTACAAAAAAAAAAAAAGGTGGGGGATCCGCGCTGGCTGGCGATGTGCACACAATGCGAGCCGAAAAAGGCTCAGTTTTTAGGGCCCACTGTTGACGGTTCCCGCTGTCCGAGCATTGCCGCGGGAGTTTACGGCACGAAGCGGGTGGGGTGCGGTGAAACTGGCGGGCTTATACGGTGGTGAAGGCCGGCTCAGCGCCAGGTGCCTGCGCCGCCAACGGGCGACACTGTGGTCACCACCAACGCAGTAGCGGTCGCGTCTTTCTCGTTGAACCTCGCCCTGCCCCTTCTTGCGCCCAAACACTACATGCGGTCGCGCATCAATATTTGCTGCCGACGTCCGTCCAACCGCGTGCACGCTGTCACCTGAAAAAAAAAAAGAAAAACGACAACAACGTCCCAGACACAAAGGAACAACCGGGTCTCGACACGCAGGAATGCGAACAACGCATTTCACGCTGACGACGGACAGCTTCTGAGCGCACTCTTTCTTGCTGCTGCCAGAAACAGACGATGCGTTTGTCAGATCGACCGGGCTATTCTGGCTGAACACGTTCGTGTACACATCGCGGGGAGCTGAAGAAACGAGTGCGGCATTCAGCTTCAACGCGAAGTTCCTGTTTCTGGAGCGGCTGTCGTCTCAGGCTTACGATTTCATCTGTTAGTATACGACTGGCTGGTAGCCGTCCTTACACGAGACAACGTTAACAAAGCGCCAGTTAGACTCCACTCACGCTTCACGCGCCAGGACATTGCAGCAAAGTGCACACCTAGCATTTTTTTTTAATTCACGCGCCTTGCCACAACGTGACGAACGCGTCTTATGCTCCGAAACAAACCTGGACAAAAATGAAGGTGAACACAGCCTTTCACTCCTCAAAATAATCCTTGCAGAAAGAATAAGAGAAGCGTTCCCTGCCGACATGCCAGCATAACTTTTCGCGCACGCACTCTCTAGCTTTCCCACCTTAACTATATATTTACCTGAAAGTAGAAAACAGCACTGCAGAACAAAGCAACTTGTCGCCGGTAGGGACACAAGTTATGATATTTGCATAACGCGTGTGATGCGAAGATGTAGTTTCGATGGTCGCACAATTCACATCGATACATAAAAGTCGAGCAATGAACTCAAGCGAACTACACGGAATCCGATTACCACCAACAAAGCACTAAATACAAGAAAATATTTCGAAATCAGTTGCACTTATTTCGCTACCGAGGCTTCGGTATGAAATAGCCAGTACAATAAACTTGGACGTTCTATTTCTGCTATGGTTATCCACTTTCTGTTAAAAAAATCACAACATATCCACGGCGTGAATTATGATGAGTGGGACGAAGCGTCCATCCTTCCATCCATACGTGTGTTCGTCCGTACGTGCATGTGTCCATGAGTCCGATCGCGTTCGAGAGTACAGACGACGCGCGGGTAACACCGACAAGACGCGAGCCCAGGAATCCGAGCACAGGCATCTTCAACGCGCCCGCCGCTCTGCTTCGTTCATGCCCCACCAACGATCTGCCGCGTACAGCGACTTTCCAGGAGACTGAGAGAGGCACTCGTTCTCTGCGTACCCAGACACAGCCCACGCAGCAGCCCATCGGAGAGTAGTGGTACAGCGCCACCTAGAATATCCTCACCCAACTGCACTTTGTATGTACTTCTATAAGGCAGCGCCGTCAATTATACTGTTCGGGAAATACTGCCTTCTTTTCTTTGTCGTCTCTTCTCTCGGTTACGCGTGGCGCATGACAAGGCTAGAATAAGAAGAGCT
Source organism: Rhipicephalus microplus (assembly GCF_043290135.1). NCBI lineage: Eukaryota > Metazoa > Arthropoda > Arachnida > Ixodida > Ixodidae > Rhipicephalus > Rhipicephalus microplus. The sequence goes on along the minus strand of NC_134710.1, from coordinate 169,282,870 downwards.
TCTCCCCTAAAATTAACACAGAGCCTAGACAAATAGCTGTGATTAATCTTGTTGGCTTTGGTGTCTGCGAATACGCTTAGACTTGGCGACCATCATACATACTCTTTACTACACAGCACCTAATGAACCAAGCGCACACTAAGGCTTAAGACGGCATGGGATAAGTTATTTGTTGGTATTAGTCGTAGTGTAGTAAATGTTACGTAAGTGTAAACGAACTGGCGTGGATAAAAAAACGTTTGGTCGAGCTTAGGAAGCGTATTTCGAAGATTGTACGTTCAGGCTCGACCGGCGGCAAGAGTGTTTTAGTGGCTGGGCCAGAGGGCAGTGATGCTGTCGTCGTCGCTTGCCGCAACGCAGGCAACATCACAGATAGCCTAGCTAGCTGCATAATATTAAGAGCAAGCTCGCGCTAAAGTCTGTCATCCTTTTCTTCTTCGAAAACCTTGATTATGATATACTAGCATGGATGGGGAAACACGACAAGAAAAACTTGAAAGACCAAGAAATAACTGAAAATATAGAAATAAAAATAACTCTAAACAGAAACAAGGAGGTAAAATCGCAAAAAAAAAAAATCTGGGAAAAAGGGAACGAGAAAAAGAGAAAACCAAAGAGACACAGACACTTCTTTCGGGAGGAGGAGGAGGAGTGTCCGGTTTTCTACCATGCAGTGGGAGAAAGGAATGAAGGGGTTAAAAGAAAGAAACAAAGAAGAGGGGAGAAAGCACCATCGGTTAACATGTACGCAGCTGTCCATTGCACGCATACAAGCGGTCGCTTAAGCTGGTCGATATTGAAAACAGTAGCGATTCCCTCGTCGCCCGGCTGGCCTGCGACGCGTGTAGCCATGATCCGAGGATCTTCCTTTCAGAAAAAAAGCATAAGGTCTAGTTTGTTCAGCGCATCGCGGAGCACGTTGCGTTTGCTCACAAAACGATCGCAGGAACACTATAAATGTTCTACTGTTTCATCACTATTGCACGAGTCAACTCTGGAGGTATCTGCCTCCTTTACTCTTTTCGCGTGCCATATGCGAAAAGAGTACGCCATCGTGAAGGCTATTCGTAACCACAGACAGTAGAGCAAAGTTGCGGCCCGGCGGGAGAGGTCCGATAGAACTAAAGCTTCCTCGATGGGTCCAATTTATGAAGGCGGCGGCTTCTGACACTGAGTTCCAATGATTGCCGCGACATTGTGGCATAGTCGGTAATGACCCTGCTGATGATGCTGCCCGGTCCACCCACGAAAACGCCCAGACCAGCGCAATACTCTTGTTCAGAACCGACGCTGCAAGGAGCTTTCACTCGTTCGCTGACACTGCCTTCAGGATTGGCACCACTGAAGCGAATCTGCCTGGTTTTGTTTTTTCGACCACTTCAAATCATCTCTATTTACTTGCTAATTACTACACAAGAGTTGAAAGTAACAAATAGGGCTCTCTGTGCTTTCCTTAGCTTATTTATTAGTCGTATTCGTTAGGTCGAGTCCAACAAACAAAACCAGCCCTTCGAGCTGCTCCACTTCTTTGGCGCTTCAATGGAAGGAGATGCCTAACAAGCACACAGTGTAGCAGAGAGAACGAGATCTCTCAAGAGTGTCTGTTCAATGAAAAAAACTGCTTTTAACGCTTACATTTGCTTATGTCTAAAGTGGAAATGTAAAATTGCAAAAAAAAAAAACGAACTAGGCCATTCGCAAATGCTTATTAGCGCAACCGACCTAATGCAGGCCACTATAAAAGTGAGAGTGACACATGAAAAAATAAAAAAATTTCAACTTGAGGATAAAAATAAAGCGTTTTGTCTCTATGTTGACCAGCTTTTAAGATTATTACAGTAATCAGCAAAATACACACCAGAAATGAGTCCTCCCACGTGCAGTGACTACTAGCTAGACGGTCGAGAGCAGCGTTTTACGAATATTGCGTTCTGTCATTTTTTTTAAAAAGCCAGAATTGAGACGCCAGAGCTCGTGGGGCTCAAGTGTCCAACCCGCTTTGAGGACCCATGTGCGCACATCACTCAGTCAACCCAACTTTCGTCGTGAGAGCTACACAAGCGTTGCAGATTCGCCCAAAGCACAGCAGACTTAACGAATGGTACAAAGCAGAAGAGAAATCGAGGGGCCACGCGAAACCTGTTGAAGTTCGTGTGGGGCAAATCTAATAAGCCACTCGAAAACAACGACGTGAACATGAAAGGGGGCCGCATGCTCCTGCGCCAAAGGCGAAAGCCCTCGAATGAAACACTGCGGGCTACGAATCTCCACAACCAATGTTTTAGCAACAGGAGCTTAATTTGGGTGAGTTGGTTCATCACGGTTGTGCTGTAGTAACAGCGCGAAAACGGTAGGAAGAGACAAAATGGACAGGAAAGAGCACTGACTGGCAACTGAATTTTCTTGAAGGTGTCCATTTTGTCTCTACTTACCATTGTCGCGCCATTACTACAATACAACAACGATGCTTTAGCAACGCCGCCAAGCAGAAGCCTTGAAATCTTGATTTTTAGTTTGTTTTTTCCAACGTCCGAAAACTGCACCACATCACCAAGACGGAGGCTCAGGTGTGTTCGTAGTTAGGAAAGATGAAACGGAGTAAAAAAAGTGGAACCACAGAATGACGGCTTGATACAGTGGGGTACTACAAACATTTTTCTCTTTTTTTGGTTCTACGGCAAGGCACGCATTGGAGCACAAAAAGCGGATTACAAGAATGCTTGCGATGACAATCATACGTGTCAAGATTTTGCCGAGAGAGGAAAGATGGTAGCGCAGACTAAAGCATAAAAAGTGAAGCGGGCGCATGGTACACAAAATTAGTGTTACAAAAATTATACGAGTAACTGTAAATTTTAAAAGCAACCTAGAAAAACAAAGAAAACAATCCACCTATATATCGACCAAGACCGAAGATATGTATATAGAAACACGTGGTGAATGAAATGCTAGGCATTTGCTCAAGGTAATCCACCGCCGTCTCTGAATTTTGGCTGCCTCGATAGAATTTCTCGAAGTTGATCACCATGTCTGCCTATACGACAGTGAAAGCTTCGAAAAATGGGGAGCAGGCACAATTACAGAAATGCTTCGTTGGATGACTGCTCGTGGCCCTGGACAGCTTCTGTTAGTGCTCCCTGAGGCGGAAGTTAAGGCACGTACCCGTCTGTCCTACATGATGCCTGCAGCATGACAGCGCCGTAGAGTACGCGACTCATTTCGCACGAACTGGTAGCGGTGCTTTGTTTCGCACGTGTCACTTTTTTAAGGTGGTGCGTTCACCCCACTGCACAACCTGGAAAACTTCTCAGTAGCTGAAAAGTCCACCGTGATAACGCCTATGTGTACGCTCCTTTTAAACTTGTGAAATTACCTATATGCACGCAAGACACAACCACCGATCTTCTTTCTTGAGCATTCGCCCAATACTGGCTTCTTCAGGCATTTTCCGTGCCTCGAAGTATGAATTTCGCAACGGCTAGTAGCCCGTGGGAGGGGTTTATCCTGACAATGCCAGGCACTCGGTTGTAATTTTTTTTATAATATTGTTACTGTTGCTTTAATGCTTGCGAAAAAAGACCTAGCGTTGCTGTATCTGCACAGCTTCTACATGTTTTGTCTTTTAACGTTGTTTTATTTTTCTATTAACCATATTTTTAAATGAACACACTGATAAAGTCAGCCTATATACGTGTATTAACGAGGATTGCCAAGGAGTCTATGCCTATGGTGTAACTACATACCTGACGTCGTAGTCTATCTTGGCATGTTACCTTTGCAAATATATAGCGGGGCGTTCTACATATCGGGGCGTTTTATTGAATTCAATATCCGAATTCAATAAACCGACCCTTCCTTCGAGTCTTCTTTGGGTAAGCTGTCCCTGGAGTGCGCGTAAAGTGGCTTACACGGGCTCAATAACATTTGTGTAATGACGCAGTTATATGCATTATGAATAAAAGCAACGCTCGGATAAAAAACATCGCACGTCGATAGCATCTATTGCCCCAGGCGCACGTCTCACTGCAAAAGATCGCATCAGAGAAATATATACTGCGCTATGGTATAGAAAGCAGGAAGTGAAAAATTATATAAAAAATATGCTTCGAGTATCTGCCCCATTCCTTTTCTCTTGCGGATATTTTGAACTCACCAGAAGGTCAAGAAGCTCAGTAAGTAACTTAAGAAAGGTCTATTCTGCTTCACGGGGGCTTTCCAAATTTGTTTTCCACCGCTACCAACATACAGAAATACGCTGTTATCATGCATGCACCCTGCATGAGTGGACGGGGCACGAACGGAATCGCACTGCATGCATGAAACGGCTGATGTTGTATGAATAATGAATGTACCCGGCTCTTTTTGTCTTTAACGCAGTTGTACGCACGAAACCAAACACGCGAGGGCGTTGGACGGCCTACAACAAGATTTTCGTGAATATTTCCTTTCGTGATGCAGAAAACAACACACAAATGTCGGGACGCATGAAAGCGTCGAGCGTGTTCGGTCTTTTCTTTTTTTTTTCCTCCACTAAACAACATTAGAGTCAACTGGCTCAAAATCTTCCAGCCAAGCATATTCTGCACAACAGAAGTATTCTCTCTTTGTGAGAGCAGTAGAGATCAGGAGTCAGCGTATCCATGGCGTATACGTGTTGCAAGAACGCTTTGGCGCTCGACAGGCGACAAACTCAAGCTTTACAATTGCGCTACTTGAACACGCGAAGTTTACACGAATACAAGGACTGTACGTACAGTGAAAAAAAAAAGCTCTTTCGTGGTAGAGCTGTATGCACGTGAACATAAAATCACACATCAATTAATATGTAGGGTTTAACGTCAGAAAACCGCCATATGATTATGAGAGACGCCGTAGTGGAGGGCTCCGGAAATTTCGGCCACCTGGAATTCTTTAAAGGGCACCCGAATCTGAGCACAAGGGCCTACAATATTTCCGCCTCCATCGGAAATGCAGTCGCCGCAGCCGGTATTCGATCCCTCGACTTGCGTGTCAACAGCCGAGTATATTAGCCACTAGACCACCACGGCGGGACCATAAAATCACTCATCAACATGAACAGCTAGGACTACCGGAAATCGGTAAATTAACCCAATGCATCCATCGTATCAGAAAGGTAACATTGGCAGAATTCGATGAAGTAAAAACTGGGAAGGGACGATGTGATACGCGACTGTCAGTTCTGACATGTATTGGCCTTCACTTATATTCTAAGATCGTAATTTATTTTCCGTGTCATAATGTCTTATACTTAACAAAGAACAACATGAAAGCAAGAACACGGTCACGCCTGCATATCTCTGAGTGCCAGTGAAATTCCTATCACATGCAATTGATATTTAAAAAGCTCAGAGCGTGAAACAGAAACACACAGTTATGTAAAAAAAAAGAAAACTGGTGACAGGCAGCTAAAACAGGCAGTGGTTCGCCTGTTTTGTGAACTGCCCTTCATAATTTTTTGAGAAAAACGAGCTCCGCAACAAAGAAATATTAAGCAGTGCAGTTTTTTTCCTATTTCCACAACGCCTTCACTGAGTTGTTTCTCTACACCTTGGAGGATATGTGATGATGAGACACCTTAATTTGAAGAGAGAGACACATGTACTCGCGCGTGCAGACATGGCTGCGAGCATGACTCGTTCTCGCCTTTTCCGGTGTGGCTTATCTTTTATTTCACTGCAACATTAGTTTGTTTCTTTATACATCAATTTACTTGACCCCTTTACCACTGAAACGCTCGACAATTAGTTTCCGCGAAACCAGCTGATGTAAGCATAAATTCACACTACGTCACATTTATTAGCTCATTCAGAGGGCGATTAGACGTATTTAAAATGGAACTTCTTATTGATCTTGTTGTAACACGTTAATGAAATTTGCCACTGCAACATATATTACTATCACCTCAACTAAGTGACCAGATATTATTAGGTTCGTCAAAAACCTCTTCCTGGGGCGCTATTCCGAATGGCCCGAGCTTGGCGAAAGTCGGGATCGTTCCGAGCTCTGGCGACACCCCCTTTTGAATAAACGAACAGTAGAAAAAAGTAAAATCCATCCCTCGGTACGCTGCGTTTAATTAGTTACGATATAACCCGGCATCGCGTCAAGGACGGTGGACAAAGTTGGGCGCTGTTTCCAAAGCAGAGGCATCTCCTTTCATTTCTTGGTCGTTCCACTGGGTGCAAAAGGGCACCCATGCAATAAACGTGTCAGACGTTTCCTGATGATATTTTTTAAAAGCACAGGCTATTTAAACTCATTTTGAAACTTTAATGTCTTCACTAAGTCTACCTTAGAGTAATCATCACGGTGACCTCTGAGATTAGTTCCGGCCGAGCGCCGTACAACATCGCGACCGCAATTAAACCCAAGGCCATGTGTTAATCGTGATGGTCAACCTGTATATTCTAGCACACTGCTAGGCCGGTGCGCGCCCTCTTCATCGTCATCATCGTCTGCTAGCACCCGACAACGTAGGGCTGGCTAATTAGTTGATTGGCTGGGCGGTAAACTTACCTAGTTAGGTCAAGACAAGCTTTGACCAAGCTAATTAAGCCAAGTTTTAGAAAGACCGAGATAATTACGCCACATTTTAATAAGGCCCAGCTAATGAAGTCATGCAAAGCTAGGACCCTGCTAACTAAAGCATGCTACTGGACGTAAAAACTAAACCATGCTAATTACCTCAACGTCAATCATTAGCACGCTGAATAAAACTATGCTAATTAGACTTTAAATAAGATGACAGTTAGGATCATGCTAATTATTAATAATAATTGTTGCATTTTAACGTCCTAAAACCACCATATAATTATGAGAGATGCCGTAGTGAAGGGCTCCGGGAGCTTCGACTACCTTGTTTGTTTTTTTTTTAACGTGCACCCAAATTTAAGCACACGGGCCTCAAACATTTTCACCTCCATCGGAAACGTGGCTGGGATTCGATCCCGCGACCTACGGGTCAACAGATGAGTACCTTAGCCACTAGACCACCATGCTGGGTTGATCGTGCTAATTACTACGACAAAAATATCCCCATATTCACCATGGTCATGCTAATTGCACCCGATATAATTATTGCTGTTTTATTTCAAACCAATCCAGACAACTGTGCAGTGTTGTGCTAATTAATCCCCTGAAATTAGTATAATGATTATTAGGACAGCGCTGATGCCATTTGTACTTCGAAGCAGACCAGGCATATGAGTAGACGACCAACTTTAAAACGCTGGAAAAAGCTAGGTTATCACAAGCTCATCTAAAGCTCCGGCCCATAGCACAAGTAGTGCTAGCTGACCAAATCATTTTATATCCAAAGAAGCTGTTGCTTAGGGTCCATCTTATCAAAGGTGTGAAAATCACACTGGCGCCATGACGTTCACGAGTTGAACTGGGGCCTTTTTAGAATCAACGAGTTTGTATATCCGAGTTCACGCTTCGATCAGTTAGAGTGACAAGATGCCCACGGCGAAGTTGGGGTCCGCCCACCACGTTCAATTGCTCTTCCGAGAAGCAGCGTTAATGCCGAAACGCCGGCGAGCGGCATGATTAGTCTGTCAGCTTTATCACGCAGACTATGCACACACACGCACGAAGAATTAAAGTTGCATCATCACATTACTATAAGATATCTCGCATTCAATTTCACCGCGCTCACGACGTACCACTCACAGCCGCGTTACCGCCATGATGCGAACGCCTTTGGTGACAACCTGTCCGTATATTTGATTATCCGCAATATTTGATTGGAGCAAAACGAGCAGCACAAGAGTACTGCGTGCGCACCCTTGTTTCCTCCGAGAGTGAAAATTTCCATGCTGCAGGTGGATCGAAAGAACCTGCCCGAAAGAGAACCTACGCCGATGAACACGCCTGTGGGAGGTGCGATGTTGAGTTGGCAAAAAGATAGCGCGACAATCACGCTGCACTGTTGAAATCTTCACTTAGTGGCGGCGCTGACGTGTTCGCAAGTGGCTTTTTTCTTTGATAACCAGCACAAAATGCCCGACGTGCGTTTTTGACGCCGAGCGCGTTCTTGTAGCCATTATTCTTCTCAATGCTCGAGAAGCTCGGGCTATCTTGCATAGCACCCCTGGCCGGCGCACACAGACGCAGGTTTTTCTCGGCAGGCGCAGCCCGTGCAAGGTCGTAGAACGGAACAAAATCCACTGTCGACTTTTCCGCAGAAACTTCGCACTGAAAAACCAAGCCCCGGCGTCTTCTCTTTTTGCAGCACGTGCACTAAAGTTTTCTTGTTTGTTTGGCGTATATTTCGTGAGAATACTGGCATCGAACCGAGCAGGGCCACCGTTACGGCGACACGCCGGAAACTAGGCGCACGAATGCAGCTGCAGCGCGGATAGCCTTGTTCCACTCGGACAGAAAAGTGAGGCAGAGGCTTTTAGCGCTATGCCAGGCATTGTACGTGCTCGCGCTGTGTGGCGTCGCAAACATGGAGGCATGAATACGAAGTAGGTAGATACGCACCACTCGAATCTGAAGCGATAGAAAGGAATTACGAAACGTCCCTACAAGCTCTGTAGTGAGCTGCCGCCGAAGCAGCAGTCGAATACTACTTCGCAACCCGTGCCCCTTATGAAAGGGTGTACGGTCCTGCCATTGACGGCCGCCGGCGGAGGCGAAAAGCACAGTACCCCTTTGGATAGTTCGTTTTACAGAAGATGCCGGAGGAGACGACGACAAAGAAATAAACTGTCGAGAGCATGCTCAAAGTCATGCACAGGGTTCGCCTTCGTGGGGGGGGGGGGGTCATCGCAGAACATATCGACTTCCTGCGACCACCCCTTACGATTTCCTGTTCCCTTCGCTGCCTATCCTTCGGATTCTCCGCAGCCTGTTTCTGTGGGCGACTGAAATCGCCACCTACATTTAGGCGCCCGCAACTTGCCCGACGCTTACTTCCTCTTTGGCTTCCCCCATGATTAGATGAGACCCCGGCTTTTTGTCCTTTTATATTTCCACTTTCTCTCTTTCTTATGCTTTCCCCTTCATTTTCCGCTTCCCCTTCCCTGACGCTGCGTCGTACTCCGAATTGGCTTGCAGAATTAAGCGTCATAGCAACAATAAACACTACTGCTACTGCTTTGCGACCCCCCCCCCCCCCCCTGTTAGGTGAACAGAGAGGGGCAGCCCCTCCCCATTGCGCACGCCTATACTCAAAATACTCGACTGCTCGCCAGCGGAACCCACATAGGTGGAAAGGTAGAGAAAGAGGGAGCGAAAAATGCGAACGCTGTAAATGTCCCGATTTCACGCGCAAGCAGAATTCAATACAGACACGGAAGCATAGGGTCATCGCGATGTTCAGTCCAAGTGAACATGCCTATTCAATAGAACAAGCAAAAGTGATCTCAGCCTAATAAAGAAAGCACCCAAAATGAAAACACTTTCCTAGAAAATATATCGAAGATAAAGAGTGCACAGCAAGGCCAAATATTCAACATTGAGAGAGATGTTTACCAATAGCCTGGCGTCTTCGCTAATGAAACATCTAACGTCACGGAGTGTTTTCACCTGCTCTTACGCAACAACAAATCAGTGCAGCCATGTAGCAAAAAAAGCGACTGTATAAATTACAAAAATACTTTTCAATATTAAAATCTATTTTAAAAAGCAACCAGCGTAAATGACGAATTATTTTTGTTTTATCTAACCTCTTCACGGCGCTCTTGGGGCAAGTATATGCCTTGTGCAAATAAAACTCACATATCGCCATCAAAACATCGGCTTATTGAGTACATGAGCAAACATGACACCCGCACAGGTAAGCGCGAGAACATCTTCTTCAACGGTAAACACTCATTTTTACAGTAATGATGTGCTAAGAAGAACAGGCAGAAGTGGGCGAACATTTCTCGTTAACATTTAGCATCGGCTTGTCTCTGAAACATTGAAATAATGTGACACCCAACTTAATAAAAATAACTGAGGGGTTTCGCGAGCCGACACTACGATATGATTATGACGCACACCGTATTGAGAGACTTGGTAGTATTTTGAATAGTGTTCTTTAAGGTTAACTTAAATCTACGCACGCGGCTATTGTTGGCATTTTGTCCCCATAGAAATGCAGACGCCATAGCTGAGAATTGAACCCGCGCCCTCTAGCTTAGTAGCACGACAGCCTGCGTGCTACGCTATTACGACGGGTGTCACGCCGAACGGCACGGGCAAGCGAGAAGATGCTGCTAACAAGAAAAGGCGCGCGGGACACGCTAGGTTGGGCGAAAAGCTAGAACAGCGGCTAGGAAAAGAAAAGGGAGGAAGAAGCAGGAGAGAGAGAGAGAGTCACTCACCTGACCTCTAGTCTTCCTGCCATGCTCCCACATCATGCTCCACTCCGCCATAATGAGCCAGCAGGCCAACGGAGCGCATCAAGCCACCACCGTTTTTGGCTCCCTCGTGCATTCCTTCACACCAAATGTCTACTGCGCGCGCGAGGAACGACCACACCTTATGACAGGTGGACCCCACGCAGAACGCAACACAGAAAATGCTACCTTAACACGTTGTTTGATGTTTGTATTTCCGTGAGAGAAGGCTACTTGTCGACGCCGGTGTTGATTCGCTCAGAGCTATGCTGAATAAAGCGGTGTGTTCTGGAGATTTCTTGGCTTGACAGACAACTATTGCGTCATTCTCAATTCACTCCCCAAGTTCACCAATAGGCTTCTCGAGTTCTGCGATAACCTTTCCCTCCAACCCACACAAACAAGAAGTCCCTAGACATCAGGACTTCTTGGTAGCCATATTAGGAAGTCACGATCATCTATACTAGACACTTAGTGGGCTCTTTTCAACCACATGTCAACCAGACCTTCTCTTATGCGTTAGACATCCCCGTTGCATCCTTACTAGCAGGGTTAGTTGCTCTTGGTCATGGTCTTGCTGCCCTTCAACCGCTCGTCAAGATACAACACCCACCAAGTGTGATTCTTTAGACGGACTCGAAGCAAGCTGCCCACGAAATCTGTCGCGTTGACCTTTCGCGTTGTGCTGCAGCTTATCTGTGCTAAGTTCGAGTTTGTTAGATTCGCCGATCTAGTGTTCTGGCTCATGCCGTGGTATATGCCACTTGTCATCCTGAAACCATCAAGTACACTTGCCTCTGCTCCAGCTGTCATTCTGTTCGCGATCTCATTCATAGTATTTTGAGTAATTTTTTACTCAACATACTATAAATGTCACCGCAAACACAATGTGCACTCATTCCTGACGAAGGCCAGACTCTGGTCGAAAATGTCGAATTAAACGCTTCTAGGATGACTGCCAGTTGGGCGTGCTTCATAACGAACCTTTACCAACACGCCCAACTGGCAATCATCCTAAATGTAATTTATAGTACAAAGAGCCCTTTTCCGGGCGTTAACACCGCCTTCCTTTCTAACCCTTACACCACCACCTCGTGAATCACTCTCTACGTTTGTAAGATTCGCATTGCTTCATGGTACAACCAAGCGTCGCTTTGCCTCTCGGATGTGCAACTTTTGTGCGGGTTATTGGCTCATACTCGTGGAAACAGCAGACGTTTATGCAAAAAAAAAATTGTCCTCGAAATGGAGCCATCAGGTTCGGTACTTCAAATGCTTGCGAGTGGCCTGTCGCAGTCAGAGTGTAAATAGATACCGCCACTACCGAGAGTGCCTACGGTTGTCGTAGAGTGCCACAGAAGCCTTGTGAAACTAGGCACAACAAGGTTTACTCAAGAAGAAAAGACGCACAAGTACGGAAAGAAAGATCATGATCCTAGAATACCTGGCGTTGCCCGACTATCATAAAAAGCTTCTTCAACACAGACCCAAGTTTTGTGTGGAACCAGTTCTCTCCCGTGCAAAGAAATAGGAAGTGGCCCAGTCTGTGCAAAGCAGTGTGAAGGAGAAGGAAAAACTGAGGTGCAGTACTGATTGCGTGAGTGTTTTCGTCTAGCAATGTAATGCCGCACATAGCAAAGAAAATTGGACCTGTGATTAAGTACCTGTCTGAAAGCGCTAGTCGTATCGTGGTTCTGTATAAGGAGAGTTGCTTTGTGATTTTGCCGGAGAAGTTATATTTGGAGAAGGCTCAGGCCGCTATAGATAAGAATTTCCGGAAAGCTGATGAAAAGGTCAGCCTTGTAAAACTTCGGGCCATTACGAAGCTAGCTGACTTAAACCTGAGCAGGTTGTCTTCAGCGGTAAAGGGGGAAAAGGGCTTGCTGCTGGAAGCGTTCTTTAGGGTAAAAACACACAAGGAAAACCTTCCGTTCCGAACCATTGCCTCAGAAAGGGGCACCTGGCTGCGCGTTGTGTCCAATTTTTTACAAAAACATTTGAAAGCACTCCGGTTGTTTGATCCGTTTTTGGTTTCCAACTTCATGAAAGTCATACACTATCTAAAGAGAGATGGTGTAAAGGTCTCTGATGCCGTCAGTATTGATGTCGTCGATCTGTACTATTTCGTTCCGCATGGTCCGTTACTACAAAGCGTAAAAGAGTGCATCAAAAACAAAAATGATGAAGTGGCTTTTATGTAACGCCAGTGGTGTTTTTGTAGAAAGTTTTATGGAGATTTTGGAAATGTATCTGAGTTCCACGCTAGTGGGGTGGAATGAAGAATTGCACGTCCAGAAGGATAGGATTTGCATTGGGTCTAGGGTCGCCCCAATCTTGTGCAATGTTTTTGTGAGCAAAATTGACACAGCAGGAGATAAGGAGCTAGATGGCATAGATCTGAAGCTGTTAAGATTCGTGAATGACTGCCTTGTTTTGGTAAAAAACGATCTGGTTATGAGAACGTTAGTTAATGTTTTCAAAACTTTTAAGAAAAACGGGTACAGCCTACAGTTTACCTTTGAGGTGCCAAATGAACGATGCATCCTGTTTCTGGACTTAAACATTAAGTTATCTCCTTTTCACACGTATTCGATGTATAAACCTAGATCGGAAAACCATTGCTGAGCTATCATTCGGCACCTTCGAAGACAGTAAAGAATGGGATCCCAACTTCTTGCATCAAAGCTGTCCTCATAAACTCATGCGTACACTCAATGAAGCACTTGAGAGGAGCTGGTTACCACGATGATTGTATCCTATTGGCTTGTGAGAAGAATCGTCGGGAAGTGAAAAAGACAATGATCGGCAACCACGAAGAGGTGAGACAAGTTGAGGGTGAAAAAGAGCGGACAGTGGTCATCCCGTATCTGCACAACATTTCACATCGGTTGAAAAAAAGTTTCATTACTGTATGGCATGCGGGTTGTTTCTTCCGCTGAAAACAAATTATCGAAGATTTGCCCAGCAGTAGAGAGGCCAGCCAAAGAGAAAGGAACGGGAGAATGTAGCATAAAACATGGCAGGAGGTACGTTGAGTGAAAAAGATGTTGAATACGGAGCTCCTTTCAAATGCGGAAAGAAATACGTCGGTCAGACGGCTCGGTGCCTGATTTTGCGCCTGCGTGAACATGAGAGTTCACCAAAGGGGACCCCTTACTCACACTTACACAGTAAAAATTTTTACACCCAAAAGGGTGTAAAAAGGGTGCTTTTACGAGAAAGCACCCTTTGCAACACCCTTCAACACCCATAAATGGTCGATTGAAAAAAAAGCACCCATTTGTTTGGGTGCTTGCCTCGATAGCACCCTAAAATAGGCTCTAAGGGTGCTTTTGTGCCTGAGAAGGGTGTAGGTGACTATTCATCAGATGGAATATGCAGCATAAGAAGAACACATAATTATAATATTTGGTATTTTACGTCTCAAAAACCTCGATATGATTATGAGGGTCGTCGTAGTGGAAAGCTCTAGAGATTTTGACCATTTGGTGTTCTTTAATAAGCGCTGATATCGCGCAGTGTCTACCTTTTCGCCTCCATCAGAATTCGACTGCCACGGCCGGCATCGAACCCGCGACCTTCGGATTGGCGGCCGAGCAGCGTAGCTACTGCACGAGTATGTGGACCTTGCGTTAAATGACGGCCTAATTGACTTAGAATGTGTGAAGGTGCTCTCCGAATACAGCAGAATGCCAGCAGAAGCAAATCGCGTTTCATCTATAATGGCAATTAACTGCAATCCACGTTACGAAAGCTCACCTTAGCGTTGGTTATAAGCTACATGTTTGCTGTGGATTATATACAGGGACACAATGTTCGCCCGAGTATGGGTGTGTGTGCGTGAGCCTGCGCATGTGTTCGCGTGTAAGCGCGATTGTGTGTACACCCGTGCATGTGTGCGTGCGCGTGTATGTGCGAGTCCGTGCTTGTGTTAAGCGTGCCTGTGCACATGTGTACGCCCATGCATGCGTGCGTTTACGGTCGCGTGTGTGTGTTGCCGTATGTGTGTATACGTGTATGTGTGTGCGCCTGTGAATAAGTATGCGTGTGCATCAGCCCGTGCGCCCTCAAATTTCGTGTGTGTGTGCGGGGGGGGGGGGGCACTGCTTCTTCTTTAAGGTCCCACCCCTGTTCAGACTGGGAGTCTATATGGGAAGTGGCTTAAGAAAAGGCGGTGGTCAAGGCACTGTACACTAACTATTCAGTACATGGAAAACAGCTGCACATTTTCGTACCTCATCATTGCTTACGAACTTGCTGTGGTAACTGATTAGCTCCGTTGAGGCGCTTCTACGCTCGAAAACGTGGGTTATGACCAATTCCCACGGAAAGCTGTCACTGCACTTATGCACAACCATCGTTTATATTAACAACGTTTAACAAGAACGTGCACTGCCTTTGCTACAGGTGCTTAGCTAGCTCATTGGGCAACCATATGGAATTATGTGCTGATCATGTGGTCAGCAAAAAGTTTGTTATAACAACCTCGGCACGTTTCGTGGTGCATGACAAGCCTTCTAAACATCCGCTACTGTGGATTAATTTGTTCCAGCTTCGACTACGCATTCAGTGTTTGCGGCACCATACGCGGAATCGCCTGACACAGACAATGCAAAAAGAAATTTCTCTGAAAAAAGGTGTAGCGATGCTCTCCCGCTAATGCCACCGAGGACGAAATAATTATTGTTTCTGGCCATTCCATGGTGCACTTTGTTTTGCGCAAGTTTTGCTTCACTATTTATCGCCCACTGCAATCGCATTCCGTCAAAATACTCAAAGAACCCGAGGCTGGTAAATAAACTGCGTCGCTGTACGACTGGCTGGAAGGAGAGTGGCCGTTTACAAGGAGTCATTCCGCGTTGAACGGCCGTCCGCCGTATGCGCCATAGCGTTTGCCTTTCGACGCCGTCTTGGCGGGTTTGCCGCTCCCCCCCCCCCCGCTCAACCCAGCCAGCGTTGCTCCCACAACGGCGGCGTAGATAAGCGAAGAGTTGCGTCACCGAACACCTGCGTCGGCAGCTGCGGCGCCGCCACGCCGCCGCCAGTGCCTCCTCCTTCTCTCTCTCAGTGTTGCCCTCTCTGTCTCATCAGTCTTTCAAATGCGTTGCGTTGGTCGGGGGTCTTGGTCGCTGTGTGTGTTCTAGCGAACAGGCGCATATTCAATGGTGGTCACGCATGGCACCGTGTTCGAAGTGACGCTCGGATTAAGGAATATTCATGGAGTGGCGGACACGGACAACGTGGGCCTGTTAACGGTGAGTGTACTGTTTTCCTAGGTAGTAATCATACAGCGCTAGCTGGGCGCCTGCAGCAGCTCTGCCGAAGTAGGCTGCCAGCCATTTACAACAGCATGCGTTCGCGGGCCTGTTGCAGATGCCCGATTAAACGTGGGACTTAACGAGTTCACACTGCTATGCGCGATGTTGTGTAAGTGCCTGCATCACTCATACAGTGAGGGATGTGATCACTTAACAAGGGCGGGATTAGTTGCTGATCGCACATTGTCTCTACACTGCAAAAAGTGATTGATATTGTTTTAAGATGTGCTTTGGGCTACATCGTAATAACATTTCTATTAATACTCAAATGTGCAACGTGCTTCTGTAGGTGTAAGCGCAAAAAAAGAAAGAAAAAGCAAAAGTTATGTACAGAGGCGCACTGTACGAAATGGCTTTTTTTTTTGCTTAAAGACGGTATAGTTGGAGGTGCTGATATGCCGCGATGCTCCCAGCACGTGCGCCTCGGTCTTTTAAGCTATTTAGGACAAGTGCCACCAGCAACAGGGAAAGATCTAGCAGACTTCCAAAGGCGCGTTGTTGTGGCCATCGCCGTGCGTTGTTTTCCCTCGTTTCTGTTTGCTGTTTTCATGCTTTGCTTTCATCTGCGATAATGTTCGGCGTTATAACAGAATCGAGAGAGTATACGTGACTGTTGGAGCTATGTGCGGTTTCTCTAGCATAAGTCATGGCTGCTGCAACGTAGTCGCCGTCCGCGCGCGTTGGTGTAGTTCGAGCGCTCTTACTTGCGTGATTGTGTTTAACTGAGTATTTAGGCACGGGTTACGTTTGTAAATTTCGTAGTCAATAATCGCTAATAGCGTGCCCCTGATTGCCATCAGAGGATGGGCTTGGTTGTCGAAATATGCCAGACGCTTTTTCTGAAAGCAAGCTTTGAATTTTTTTTTAAAAGAAGTACTTTCATACGTGCAAGGCAGTGCCTATTGCAGGCCCGCAACTCTTTAAAAACTGGACGAGCTATCACATCTTTTATCAAATTACAATGAATTAAGATGATTGAATTATAGATGACGAATTTCTGTGCTAGATTAGGTGAACAAAACACATGTTCGCAGCCCTACGTCTAGAAAGCAGGCAAATAGGAAGCACAGCGTCAAATTTGGATTAGATTCCATTGACGGAGCGTCTTGTGAGAGTAGAAAGAACGAGAAAATTGTTCATTTTTGATGCCCTTATAGAGGCAGTCAGAATTGCACTGATGGGTGACTTGTAACAGTTCCTCAGATTGTTAGAGGCGTGATTTAAGTAAGTAAATCTTTTACTTTTTTTTTGCAGACCTCTTCGCTAGTGCCACGCCCAAGATCATTTGTTCTCATGTAAAAGAGAAAGCAGAGATGTCTTCACTGTTTGTACATGAAGAGGTAAGTTTCTTGTGCGTTTTGATTAATGCTACATGTTCTAAACGTTGTACTTTACGAATTGTTTTTCACACTGGCTCACTACCCTAGAAGGAATTTGATTCTTAAGTGAGTTCAGGCTTTCGTAAGTGCCATTTTTGAGCTGTAGTCTTACACTTCACCTCATTTCGGGAATTCGCTGTATGCTGGAAAACTCTTATCTTTATCATACGAAATTATTGGAATGTATGGGTTGTATGCTTCGAGTTCAGTGTGATGTCAATTACACGCCATTTCGAAGGATACACACTACACATTCTTTATATATGGTGCTGCCAGAACAGCACGAAAATTTTTTATGAGAAGTCATATTTGCTCTTATTACAGGATGAGAGGGTGCCGCTGACGTCCTGCGTAGTCTACCCTGGACCCAGCCTAGAGCAAGCCTACTTCCTGAACTTCCACATGGATAACCGAAAAATCTTCCGTGTCAGTAATGACGAAGAAGGAAGGAGTGACAGCACTGATGAGTTGATTTTTTTTTTATTTTCAACATTGTCTACGGCCGCAAGGCCTTTAACAACCACCGTGATTGAGCGGCTTTTTCTCGGCGTGAGTTTGGAGTTTATCAAAGAAGTTGTTCAGGCAGTACGACGCTGAAAATTTTAGTGTCACAATGCCTGAACAACTTTTTCTAGTGTGTTCATGGTAGACGAACAAATATTGTTATTTGTGTAAGTTATTTTGCTTAAATATAGCTGGACCATTCCATGCCAAACGTCCCAGCCACTTTGGCGACCATCTGAATTGTATTTGAAAAAAAAATGTGCTGACTTACTGCGTTGAAAACAGTGAACTGCTAGAATACTTCAGCGAGAAAAAAGTTTTGTTCATGTGGCTGGCTTATAACTTCCTGGCATAATGCCGTCTGTGTGCTGTTTGTGGAAAATTTTGTTTTAAAACTACCGCTTATTTTTTCTAAAGCAGATTCGGTCTACCTGTTAAGTAAATGTGCTTCTGTAAGGTATTTGAATCTCAATAATAATAGTGCAATTTTTTTGCCACATTCGCTTCCAAGAATAAAGCCAAAATGTGTTATGTTTGCATTTTTTATTGCAATATTGCACTTTGTATGAATATCTGAGCGGTGAATACTTACTCCAAAGAAGGTATATTCTGAGGAAAAAATATCTTTATACCTCTCAAGCTGCTGAAATATACGAGAAAATATCACGAATTTCACAAAATCGTGATTTTTGTCCGTATTGAGATGCAATTTGCTCCATGTTGTGATACAATGAAAACTCATCATTATACCTAAACTGTAAGAAAATGAAATTCTTTTCTGTAATAAAAATCTTATCGCAAAAAGGACAGGAAAGAGCACTGTCAACTGAATTTTATTGAAGGTGCTACGAGCGTTTTTATACTGAGCACAAGACCAGGGCTCATCTGCAACAACACATGTGTGACCATGACAAAATAATTTTAACCGAGAAAAGAATACTCTTTTTCGGAAAAGATAAGTGAAGATGTACTGATGCATTGATCCTTGGCTTCCTGATAAAGAGTTCTAAAATCTCTCATTTTTCTGCTTGCTTTTTTTTTCAAAAACCGTGTTTTATGAAACCTAGGACTACACTTACATTCTTTTTGGTGTCCGGTCATGAGATTACTATAGCCCTTCTTAACATTTGAAGCATGCTGTCTTGCTTGATAATTGATGCATTGCCCAGTTTGTCCTATGTTTACTTTTCCACGAGTTAGCGGTATCTCATACACATTAGATTGGCATTCAGTAAACCTATTCTAGTGACGAATGGTGCAAGATTGACTATTCCTGTTGCTGTAAGTACATGCACTTTTGAAAGCTTGCAAGAGGTGGAAAACAACAATGTCATATCTGCTGGCTCTTTTCCTAAAATTGTGAGACACCTTATGTACGTAGTACCATCTGACATGCAAAGGTGATTGGTCATTCTCTTTTTCTTTTGGTCCTGTTTCCTTTAACTTTACTTTCTGCAGGAGGGTTTCGCAAACAAGTGTGATGATGCTGTTGGGGTATTGGCTGGTGCTATCAGCCCAGGAGTGCTAAGAATGTTCTGCCTTTTGATAGTGGGCATTCAAAATTAATAGAAAGAGGAATTGATACCACATGTATTCAGGCCACCCTTCAGAAGTCATGTTAGCACAAGGGTGAGGTCAGGCTTAAAAACCAGATTAAAAGACTAAAAGATGCTGGGTATCCCAACAGAATCTTCACACCCGTTTGCAAAACCCTCCTGCAGAAAGTAAAGTTAAAGAAGACAGGACACCAACAGAATCTTCACACCCGTTTGCAAAACCCTCCTGC
Source organism: Rhipicephalus microplus (assembly GCF_043290135.1). NCBI lineage: Eukaryota > Metazoa > Arthropoda > Arachnida > Ixodida > Ixodidae > Rhipicephalus > Rhipicephalus microplus. The sequence continues at coordinate 169,263,531 of NC_134710.1, read as the reverse complement.
AGAAAGTAAAGTTAAAGAAGACAAGACCAACAAAAAACAATGACCAAAACCTTTGCATGTTATACCACATCACGCGTCTCACAACTAGAAAATTAGCCAGCAGATATGATATTAGCGTGTTGTTTTCCACCCCTTGCAAGCTTTCAAAAGTGTGTGTACTAAACAGCAACAGGAATAGTCAATCTTGCCCCATTTGTCACGAGAATAGGTTTACTTAATGCCAATTTAACGTTTGTAGAAATATTTTTTATCAGGTAAACCAATGATCAGTGCATCACTACACGTTCACTTATCCTTTCCGAGAGGGAGTATTCTTTTCACAGTTAAAATTATTTTGTAGTGCTCACACGTGTCGTCGCGCATGAACACGGTTCTTGTACTCCGTATAAAAGCGCTCGTAGCACATTCATTAAATTCAGTTGACAGTCTGTGCTCTTTCCTGTCCTTTCTGTCTCTTCCTAAAGTTGTCGCGCTGTGACTAGCACACAACCACGATAAACCAACTCTCCCAAATTAAGCTCTTGTTACGTAACACGTAGACGGAGTTTCGTATGGAAAGAAGGAGCGGTGCTTTTAAAATAAAATTTTTCACATACAACACCTAGACGGCATTCCAGAAAGTTCAGAAGGCAGCCACGTGACCAAATATTTTTCCTCTCCTAAATATTCCAGAAGTTCACTATTTTCAATGCAGCACGAGTTTTTCGAATACATTTGAGATGGTTGCCAAAATGGCTGGAACATTTGTCATAAAGTGACCCAGCTGTGTCATTAGCCATAATTATGCATTACCTCTTTTGTTTTTTGTGTGTCCTGACTCAGTTTTGTGTTCGTTTTTAGCATATTGTGTTTCTGATCATTGTATTGGTTTCTTAAGTATTCGCTAAAGTTATATGTGCGAAAACCCGTATATGATTGCATGTACATCATTTCTCATAACCAATTGTTATACATCCAGGAATACAAAGCTTAAACCACGGTGATTGTATACATTTGAAAACACTATACATATATATTTTTGTGTGCATCACTTCTTGGGAACGATTGTGTACATGAAGGCGTATATAGTGAAATCATGGTGATTGTATATATTTGAAAGAATCATAAGTATATATTTGCCTGTATTTCATTCCTATTAACCGATTGTGTACACGAAGGAGTATTAAACTAAAAACCACTGGGATTGTAGATACTTGAAAGAATTATAGGGATATATTAGCGTGTATTTCATTTGTAGTCTCTATGTACTTGAAGCAGTATACTAAACTGAAACCAGTGTAATTGTATGTTGCAAAGAATTGTCAATAAAGTGAAACTGAAATGATATAATAAACATTTGAGTTGTTGCATGTGTAGTGTACGTATACATGAACGTATATCTGGTGAAAAAGTTGTGTGGCAGAAGAAAAGTTTGTTTTATTTGCCTATTAAATAAACACAATATGCAAGGGCAGCAAGGCTTCATTTTCTGTAACGCACATTATGCATATACACTGAAGTATATATAGATCCAGCACAAGTTCATACACGATTGTACGCGTTTATATTTTTGCCCACACGCAATGAATGGAGCTCAACAGGTGGTGCGCCATCGATAATCAGGACCACTTTCGTCAAGTAGTGTTTAATCAGTGCATGCTGATATCTGTTGGTGGCAGTATTCGCCACCCCTGCCATGGGCACTCAACACCCTTGTGCACCCTTCTCGCACCCTCCTCAGAGGGTGCTAAAAAAGTGATGGACATCGAAGGCACCCTTTCTTAAGGGTGTTTTTTTTAACACCCTACAGTTTTTTTACATGTACACCCTATTCTAAGGGTGCATGGTAAAGCACCCTTTTTGGAAGGTGCTGAATTAACACCCTTAGGGTGTCGTCCACGAGATAAGCTCATTTACACCCTTCTGGGTGTAAAAATTTTTACTGTGTAGCGATGCACTGCAAGGAGTGCACCTGCCAAGCGAAATTTTCAGGCACACGAATAATTGACAGGCACAAGAAGCGGACAACGAGGGAAATAATGGAAGCGCATTGAATTAGAAAAGGAGGTGACAGTTGCGTCAGTCAAGCGTTTGTTCTACTAACAGACGCGGAATTCGCTTTTCTGGACGTAACATAACCCAGTGCATTTTCTTTTTTCTTTTTTACGTTTTATTTCCTTAGTTCTTGGAGGGACTTTACACGTATTTGTTTCCGGTTGTGTGCCATCGATTATGAAAGTGATTATTTTGGTATACCACGTTGTTGATGATGACAGGGGAGGATGGGAATGATGTACATGCGTGTTATGGATTTATTAGTGTTCGCTTCGAAATAAAATTTTCAGTTGCTAGTAAGCACTCGTCTGCGTCCTCTCTGAGTGTGTGTATTTTTTGGCGCTTGTTTCACCATAAACGCTTCTGTTGTTTATGATATATATATATATATATATATATATATATATATATATATTAGCAGCCATTTCACACATTCCAAGGTACACTATCTCAATGTCGACCCCCACCCCAATTTATTCAGTGCACAACCTCTCTATAGGTTCCGGCGAAGGCGAGTTCTATATATATCGATCCACCTCCGTCTGGCGCCTAATGCCACACATTTTTTTATATGTGCCCCCCCCCCCGGATATACCCATAGGCTATCATTTAGGAAAAGAGGGACCAACCAATTAAAATACACGCACGCCATAGGGACAGATTCGCTGCATCAAAGGAGAATCCTTTGATGCAGCAAAACTACGAAACCCAGAATACTGTATAAGAAACACTGCAGCAAAACGATGATGATCACTCATTTTCTTCCGCTTTCACTCTTGCACACGCATACACACACTACATACATAAAACATTCATGGAATGCTTCTACATAAACCTTTCCTAGGACATGCTATCTCGTATTATCTCCACTCTTTCGGTACCCGCATATTTCATAAATGACTGCACGTCAGCATCCCCTTACTCCTTTTCCCTACGAGCAGGTAATTCCAATTTTGCGCGTCTGCGGGGCCTACGCAAGAGACCAGCTCCTTTGTTACGCGCCATTTGAAAAAAGCGAACAAAATACTCTCTGCGCCCTTCATTTATCTTCATCTAGCGCTATCTTTGTAGTTCTTTAATAAAATCAGCGAGACACCGAAAAAACATTCTTGTTTGTTGTTTTTGCTTGATGCGCGCGCTTTGATGTCTGGTCGAAAACATCACTGATGACACCGGCGATAGGGGAAAGGTTTTCATCATTTGAGGCGTTTTGATGTGCATCGCCAAGAAAGATAAAAGAGGCAATGAACGTGAGATGCGTGAGTACGTTCCACGGGGCAAAAAAAGTTAAAATAAATTGAAAAAAACGTTTGGCGAGGTTTAAATTCAGGTAACAGTAAACGCGCCACAGTGCGTATGCGCGAATTATGAAACCGCAATACAGGCTCATATAAATGCGGCATGTGGAGATGAAATGTCAGCACGGTAAATAGGATTGTTCCAAGAGAATGTGCAGGCTTTCAGTAAAGCAGGTTATAGCGTTTCATAAAACTTGAAACAATCTTCAGCGACGTCCGAGAATTTTACTCTGAAAGAGGGATCATACAAGAGCTTTTCCAGGCGGTGCAAATGTCTCTTTTGCCGGAACGCATCTTTGTTTCTTTCTTTTCGTTGACCTAGCTTCAGCGATTTACTTTATTCCAGTTGATCCCCGTGAAAGGCAGCTACCGGCCGACCAGCGCAAAAGGAGGGTGCTCAGATTCTAGCGAGCGCTCAAGTGACTTTTTCTGCTACCGCAACGGGAGCGAGATAAGCTAGATTTACTGTGATGGATCGACTCATCAATTACACTGAGGAGTGGCTTTGCAAATTCCTCTTGCAGAGGGGTAAGTTCGTGCGTAAAAAAAGCGGAAAAAACGTCGCAGTTTTCTCCTGCTACTAAGCGGCGAACAATCGAATGCAGAACTTGGCGTTTCGTGGGATCTGATGACCAGCACCTCTCGATCAATAATGTGACACGAACTGCTGCATTGTCTTCATGAATGATATGCGAAAGCATGCAATACTCCACAAAAATACCCCCCCCCCCAAAAAAAAAACGATAGAAAACGGGACAGCGGCCAACAGCAGACGCCAAACAAGTATGCTGCAAAGCGAGAACCATGAGCAGCAAACATCCAAGAGACCTTGCAGTTTTGTGCAAAAGTGAAGCAGCGGCTAGCATTCCTAATTGCCTATAGACCAGTAATTGGTCTATTCATCTTCGCATGTGCTTTGGTTAGCACGGACTGAACGTGCGGACGTCGAAGTAAGGATTCTCGTCGAGAAAATGAAGTCCAGAGTAAAACATTCAAAAAACAGAAAAGTTGAAAAACAAAGTGATCTTCAGCCAGTGCCGCAGTTAAAGAGGAATAGCAGCTTGAAGAGATATTAAGTATAAAGATATGAGGGTCGAAGTGGCGCAGCTAATTCAGAGGCGACAGTTGTCATTGTCACAGTCTATCTAATCGGTCTTATGGACGGTACGAAGTTACCTACAGCACTCTGGCTGGTGCTTTGGTGCATACGTTGGTTGTAAAAACAACAGTCTTACATCTGAGCGTATACGCGGCCGAGTAGTGTACCCAACACGATGCATCTACCTCTCCGCATATGACCCGTGAAATATTCACAGAATTTGTGCGATAGCTTCGCACGGAAAGAAGGTGCGTCTGTCGGCCTATGTAATAATAAATGTTTGGTATACTTGGCGATCGTAACAACCAAGCCAGAGCCTTTGTGGCCCACGCAGTGTAGGCAACTTCATTTTAACAACTTGTATCGGATATAGAACACCATGAATCAGCAGAGCAGAGGCACGATGAGCCGATAGACTACGACATCGACTGATTCCCGCCGCGGTGGTCTAGTGGCTAAGGTACTCGGCCGCTGACCCGCAGGTCGCGGGATCGAATCCCGGCTGCAGCGGCTGCATTTCCGATGGAGGCGGAAATGCTGTAGGCCCGTGTGTTCAAATTTGGGTGCACGTTAAAGAACCCCAGGTGGTCGAAATTTTCGAAGCCCTCCACTACTGCGTGTCTCGTAATTATATGGTGACGTTGAACCCCACATATCTATCTACGACATCAACAGAAACGGCGAATCTCGTTCTTTAATTAGGAGTGGCGTGTGTAGTTACAGTGGCGCCTCACAGCTAGCGAAGCAAATAGCATACAAGACTGGCAAGAACGAAGTGTCACGCGGAGAGCAGAATAAAAAGGGACGCCTAAATGGTTTCGTGTCCTTTTCCAGATCGTGATCTTGTCGACACGCTTAAGTGGAACGTGCAAGAACAGATCTTCCAATACTTTCGCAGGCTTCAAAAAGTCGTCTACATATCGGCAAGGAGATGCTACACCCTCACTTGGGGCCTTCTGCGTTTGGCTCCACTGGTTTAACACGCTTTTGTTTCTGGGCGTCCACTTGCACATATACAAAGGAAACGAAGAAAAAGGCGATGCACACAAAGACAAATCAGAGAATGCGCTGGACGATAACTCACTAAATTAGTGCGGCTCCATACAGAGCAATTTTTTTTCTTTTCTTCTACCCGCATTTAGAGCAAGTACGTACAGCCGTCAGCCGTTTTAACTCTAACACCCCAATGCGTGGCCTCGGCTCGCTTGAACTGAGGTCAGCGCCACCAAGCGTTGAACATGATATGCTTGCGGCAGCTAACAATAGATGTAGCACGCGTCAGTTTCACTGGTAAATTTCTGTTTCCAGTCTGCCTGACCGGCGGGTCGAATGCACTCACTTCGCATCCTGTTTTCGCCACGCTTCGCTCGTGGTTACGTTATCGCGCGCCCATGGCGTTCGTTGTGATATGCTTACTCCAACAATTAATGAACCACTGCGTGCGATAGCTTACGCACCTTACGAATTCGCATTCGTAGCGAGGAAACACATTTATAAATAGCAGAGGAAACGCATGTTTATGGCGTTTGTAGAAGTAGGACAATAAATAAATCTCAAATGCGGTGGCGTTGTTCACGTTCTGATTCAATAACTTTCAGACAAACGTCAATTTAACTGTTCTCGCAAATTATAGGGTGCGCTTCTGTTCGGTTCACGCTGCACGGAAGATGTCTTAGGAGCGCAATGTTTATGCTTGTTCTCAGCAACGAAGACGCATAGATACAACGCAAACAAAGCAGTGTTCGTGCGTAGTTATCGCACAAAAGCGCAAACTACCATATTATCTTATAATAAAATCGTGATTCTGGGACACTGAACCCCAGATATGGTTACCCACACAATTGTTGTGCTCCAAGACGACGTCTCCCGTGCAGCACGAATCGAGCAGCAAGGCACACTTCGCAGATAATAAAGCAAGTGTGAAATAATTTATCGTATACTGTAGCATAGCACCTTGCCATGAAGCACTCTGTACTTCAGCCTTTCCCACCTTTCAGTACGCAGTTGAAGTGTAGACGGCCAGTAGAGCAAATCAACGAAAAAAAAGGCATTTCGTCGGAAGGCATGAGCAGACTATCAACTCAACGTAGGTGAGAAGGGCTTTCCATTCGAACGAACTTTCCATCTTTTTTATGCATTCAGTTGCCTTCCACTTCTTCCTACATATCGTACGGCAGACTAGACCTTAAGCTGAAGAATGCATCCAGGAAAAGAAGACCAACACGAACGAGCACTTGGAGCTCGTGTGCCTAACAGTGCATGCTTAAAAAGCATAAGAAGCATTTCTCAAACAAAACGCATCCCGGCATGATGCGCAGTGCGAACAGTCCAGCTCTCTGGAAAATTGTCCCGCGGTCCGCCCCGGTGGATCAGTGGCTACGGTGCTCAGCTGCTGGCTTGAAGGTCGCGGGTTCGATGCCGGCTGCGGCAGTCGCATTACAGTGGAGGCAAAATGGCAGAAGGCTTTGCTCTGTGCGATGTCAACCCACGTTAAAGAACGCTAGATGGTCGAAATTTCCGCAGCCCTCCACTACAGTCTCTCTCATAACAATATCGTGGCTTCAGAACGTAAAACCACAGATGTTGTTATAATTAAAATAATTGTCCCGGGGATCTTGCGTCCTCCATAGCTGAGTCACAAATGTTGCTGAAAGAAAAAAATGACAGTCCTGTATAGCGCATAAACAAAATTTCTGAAAGCGACATTCATTCGCAAACGCGACGGCAAGATGTAAAGGGCGAGAATGTTTAAATACGCCACATGCTGCAGCGAAACTGCAAGCGAGCTCTAGACTGAGCTTTATTTATCTGTCCGACCTTTCATTTAAGTTGCTGAGCACAGCAATACGGACATCTTGATAATAGTATAATATTTTTTTCCTTTTTAGTTCCCAAAACCACGATATGACTACGAGGTGGTGGAGGGCTCCAGAAACTTTAACCCTCTCATGTTCTTGAGTGCACACCTACACTCATCTACACGGTCCTCTCGCCTACATCGAAATACGGCCGCCACAACCGGGAGTAATTCCCGCGATCGTCGGGTCGGCTGCCCAGTCCCGTAACCATTAGATCGCAGTAGTGGGTTAAGCCATTGGCCAAGGAAAAACAAACAATGGTAGCTTGCTTTCATGAATAAGTTTAACAGCAATACTTTATGGGCCTGGTAATGTCATCACTATCAAAAATAATTGTGCGAAATACCAGATCCTCCTAACAGTTCTTTTTCTTCTCTGAAGTGATTAACGCGACGGACCACCAACGCCGAAAAGTCACTTCTCTTGGAGTCCCAGTTTGTTATTTTACGGCTGTCAAAAGCATGACGGCTAAAAGCCTGTGCACGAAAGTCAATTTAAGTAGCATTGTAACCATCATGCGGGTTGTCTGGCGCTTCCTGAAGCTGGTCGACCAGAGAAGCGTACTCACCGCGATGATTCGAGTGAGACAAGCAGCTTCCTTTGTGCGTCTGTGTACTATATAGCAGCATGTTGTGACAGGTGCGTTAACCGTTGCGGAAATTCATACGAAAGGGGGACATTCGAAGCAGGTCGGGCAAGAGACGCGACGAAAGAAGCTCTGAAAATTTTGGCAATGTATAGTTTGAAGGGGGTGGGACGTCAGAGGAAGGAATTCTGTGACTTGCATCATTTCAGAACTCCCGTTGACGAGTTTCACGCTGCGGTATATGCATGCAACATTGTGCGAGCAGAGCCGTACAATCAGAGACCGTTTCACAGGCAATTTAAAGAAGAGTGCACAGTTTACGTTTCTTTCGTCGACGATTGCCTTTTCACTTAACAGCAGATAGTCAGTGAGTTGATTCTTTCCTCTTAGACATGATGAATAGTAACATTGATGCTCCTGATTGTGCTCTTACGGATGTAATTGAGAGTGCGATGTGTATCGGTTCTGAAAAAGGCGAATCAAACCACTGAATTTCACATTTAAAAGGGGAGGCAACCAGAGGCAGTCACAGTTTTTGAGGATAATTTCGATTACGCGGGGTCGATTTCAGTCCATCTTGACCGATTATCAATAAAAGCAATAAGTAATTATATATCTGTGTATTTAGGTTCCCGTGCACGCACGCACACATACTTTTACAAGCGTGGTGGCCGAGTCACAATGGGGAAAGCGTGGAATCAATCTTTTTATCTCTTATTTTACGCAACCATCAAAAGTACATTGTGTATGCTTGCACAGTGCCCTCAAATTTTTAAGCTTCTGTTCTGTTTCTAGACCTCTAGAGCTTAAAATAATTTTTGCTGTTTCTTCTGTGCGGATTATGAGCCACTGTTTTTTAGGTATTTGACAATAAATATAAAAAAGCAACAGATCTATGTCAAACTATGCGATTATAATGTTTTTTATATAAAGGCAAACAGTGAATTCGCCATAGGTGTCATCAACAAAAAACCATAGGCATAAACTACGAAGCTTCAAAAATACGTTAAAGTACGATGAATGAATTAGACAGAACCCCGTTTTTACTATTCGCAAGCGACCGACAAACTTGCATCAGGTCATGAGCACAAAAACCACATGCCAATGAAGATGACTTTCCGAGAGAAGGACATCTTACTGGCTAGAATTTTCACGCTTTGTTCAGCACCAATATTCACGCGCTTCGAAGAGAACAGAAATAAGTGTATCGCACGTTCAGAAATTCGCGGCACTTAAGTGAACGAGGTCTGTTTACGGGGAATCTGCGTTGAGCGCGCTACGCTTGAATGAATTTCTTTCATCGTCATTTATCGCTGAACAGTGGCAATTCTTCCAAAAGCCTTCCTTATCGAAATCGTTAAGCCAGATTCAAGTGCACCCTTTCGAAAATTTACGCTCGATGAAATCGCTCCCAGCAGGCTACCAAACTCACCGTATATAGCCTCTGCTGACATCAAGAGAGTCTATACCTGAGTCGGTGATACACTTCTATTGGTGCTTAGTTTCCGGTACAAAGAGTTCTCGGCAAGGAGAGTTAAGTTCACAGCAGGGCTCTTTTAATTTTTTTGCGCAGCTGCAGCTCATATCTATCCTACGTCACCTGTTCTTGGGCCCGCAAGAGCAGTGTTATTCTATACTTCGTCAACAGTTCTTTCTGGTGAGAAATTTATACTTTAAGTTAGCACGCACACACACAACAAATAAAAAAAAAGCACAGGGTGTCCATATAATGCGGTACGCTGTTCTATTCTAAATAAAGTACTCTACTTCACTTCCTTTCGTAGACGTGCAGACCAAATTGAACCGGTGGCCTTCAGGTCAGCGGCGCTGCGCTACCGCTATCAAGAAACCAAGACGGGTCATTTTAGAGTATAACAGTTCGCTCAAGGTCTATCTGGAGCTATGCTGCGTTATCATCGCTATATCAGTGATAATAAATTAGGCATGGCTTTGCTATCGCAGACACGAAGCACCACTATAGCTGCGAGGGTTGAGGAAATCAGTGTAAATTAAAACAACATAGAAGCGATTTTTAGCTACCCTACACATGGCTGTTAGCATTTAACTGTGTCACTTCGAAGTGCCTGCCTTCGGATCATGACCGTTCGGGTTAAATTGGTTCTCATCAGAGGCAGGAGAATAAAATTTTATTCTGGACAAGCGCCGTGCAAGCCCTAGGTGGGTGGTCTTCACATTCCAGGTAGCCGATAGAATGGAGCGATATAGAGACAGGGAGAATAAAAACGAAATAAAGGCAGGGAGGTTAACCATGGCTGAGCCCGGTAGCCTACCCTGCACTGAGAAAGGGGGTAAGAGAAATAAAAGAAATAGAGGAGAGAAAAGTCACTTTCGCCGTCAAAGTTACGGCACTTCTGCGTTTAACACCACAGAAAGGTGTGTCAGTCTAAGGGATTAGGTTAGAGCAGCGCACTTGCTCTTTTGAACAACTTGTATGAGTGGTTCCATGCACCCAGAATCCTGTCGATTGTGGTGCCATGGTGGTACTGCTAGTGTTATCCAGCAATATGCTTCTGAAGGCTTGCGAGAATTAGATTGACAGTGTTTAGCAGTTTCAGCACGCTTCGAGCTGTCGGTGTCTGCATCTTGCTGAGCAGCACGCGATTTAGTCCCGAGAATTCGGAGTGGCGCCTCCTGGTGGGAGGTCTGGGTGACCCCAAGGCACGGACCATTCGATGCCCGTCGCCGCGCGCCTACATAATGATGCGCTCGCTTCGTGCGTTGTTCCGCCGTTTGCGCTCGCTTTGTGCTCGTTTCAAGCTGCACGTGAATGACGAAAACAAAATCTGTAATGTTCTTGGTAAAACAATAAATGCTTACTTTTGCCTTCCCACAATCGCATGCTCGACACTAGGCAATGTGAAAGGAAAGGTCTGTGTCGCGCTTCTAATCCCGATGAAGGACTACAATCCTAGCCACGGCAGCCGTATTTCGACGGGTGTGAAAAGCAAAAACGCCAGCAACAATATTTACAATATTAGGTTGAGCTGTTCATGAATGATTCCTACAGAGGATATGAGGCTTTACCCTCCTCCAGGGTTATTTTTTACTGGAAGAATCCACGTATCTAAGGACACTGATTTATAACTGGTGAGCCAACACTCGCGTTCGCTTGCATTAGCGAGTCTCGCAAAATAGCTCCTATGCGCCAGCCGTATAATACCATCACCACTGTTTGTTTTTTCTCGTCTACACGTCGTTCAGTTTGATGTTTCTCTCGCAATAATTTTGGAGCTTCATTTCACCGAAGTTATTGAGGTTAAGTGTGGAAATTCTCATGGCTTTCAGATTTTACATGTCTTCGTGCAGAATCGTAGCATCAGTGTGGTCGCACTCATAACTACCAGTTTAGATAGTCACCTCATAAATTAATTTTCCTAGCAGCTGATTACCTGTAGGTGGACATGGCGTACGATACTAGCCATGGCTTCATCGAGGTGAGGGTTGTTTAATTACTTGGGCCACGTCACTGATTGCGCGATGAAAAATGTTCGCTTAGACTTCCTAGCATTTGTGTTGGAATAGTTGCTATCAGCGGTGCCCCCATGTTAACTGAACATTACTATTTGTGGCGCGGCGGTAGATTACGCCAGCATTTCACGCAAATCACGGTATACGACTACACAATCTCTGGCGACTGTTGAGGTCCGAGTAAAGTATCCCAACATTTCCGAAATGTTTGCGTGCGACAGTACAACTTCGTTGATTTTCAGAATATGTGAAGTGTGTGCTTATGACAGTCAGATTCGAGTAAAATCATCCGTTGGAGAAAGCAGAATTCTGTCAAATCATTTTATTTTATTCGCAGATGTAGGCGCGACTTTCACGGTAAATCGCAATGTATTTATTGAACTGGAAACATCCTTATTTCATTTGTGATACTTCGGCACGCATATGTTGCCATCCCGGAGTCTATGCCTGGTTGTAATCATGTTACCACCGCTTGGCATATTTTTCTACAGCACCCATTTCTTAGTGTACGCAACGAAAACAACAGTTTTCACTGTAAATCTGCCATTCAGATGGGAGTCTGCCTAACATAAGCTAAATTATGCAAACTTTTTACAGGCTCAATATTTTTTAATAATTATGAAACCTTTCACTATACATCTTGAGGGACTTGCGTGACGCAATTGAGGAGTAGTCACCAACGTATCGCTAAAGAGCGGGTACGCGGCAGGCGCAGAAAAATGAGACAAGCGGCGGCGGAAAAGGCTAGTCTTTGCCGTGACATCACGTTGTCACTACCGCAGCGGACGCCAGTGTTCGTTCTCGGGGCTAATAGCACTCACTAGGGTACTGACCATGCCGATAACTGGTCTGTCTTCGTCCGTCAGTTCACGAGGTGCCGATGAAGTGTCCCTCACTGTCGAAGTCTGATGTCGCTAATCCGGCGCATGCAACTTGGGGAGTTCGGGCCAAGCGTCATCTGCATTGCTGGTAGAAGCGTCAATGTTATCAGGCACGGCTGCGTTTTGACTCAGTAGTAGGAACAAAGCGTCAGCTTCATTGCTAGCAGAAGCGTGTTCATCCTTGGACTCGACAGCGCTTGTCCTGAGTGGAAGAAGTGAAGGTAAGTCTGGACGTGATGCGCCAGTCAACGAAGCTTTCGAGGCTTTGGCGCAGCGCCGCCGACAAGACCATCATCATGTAATGAATGCAGTCACTTCTAGGCCTAAGATGTCATCTCTGAGGCTTTTCTTCATAAATGCTAACAGCATAATCCTTCGAAGAGGCATCATGAGGCCCGTTGCAACTTGAGCATTTCAATATCGTGGTCTGACACGTGCCTGTGCTGTGGCGCCCAGTGCATCGGGAACAGATTATAGCGTTCGTGCACACACTACTCACGTGACCTAACCTGAGAAACAGCCCTGGCCTGATGCAACGTGAAAAAATATTTTTTTCGCCTATACCATCTTTATTTTTCTTTTTTATCTTTCTTACTCTCCACCTTTCAGTATCTCTCTTTCTCGTTGTTCATCTCAGTCTCTCTATCTCTCTATTTTCTCTTTAATTTTATCTTTGTCTCGCCCGTAACAATTATTTCATATAACGCATAGAAATAACACAATACCATCCTTCACTAAATGCATTTCCTTCAAACATGGTTGCATAGTCCAGTTGTTATGATGCTCACTTTCAGCCCGCGTGTACACGAGTTCCACTCCCGGCTAGCCAAAATTTCTCGTTCATCGTTCTTACATTATTTCATTTATTTCAAAATTTTTCTTTCATTAGTCCCTTTTCTTCACTGTCCCTTCTCCTCTTCTTCTCCTCCCTTCCTTCCCACTTCACCGAGGGGAGTTTTTTGTTAGCGGTAATCACGGCCACAGCTGGAGCTCAAATATCTCTGCTGTTAGTTGCCACTGAAGCTTCGCAAGGGCAGGCGGCACCGAGTTAAATAGGTAAGCAGGGCTGTTCATAAAGAGTAAGCCAAGCTGGCTGCCTTAACGGGAAAAATAGTTAGAAACAAAGAACAACAAAGAAAAGGTAAGCAGTCTGATCACTCATTGATTCATGAAAACGAAGAAAAGCCCGAGCAATTTTCTGCACCGTTGATAGTGCGGCTGCGATTCAAGAGGGGGGGGGGGGGGAGGGCGCCGTACATCGTTACCAAGCGGCATGGGAGCGTGCGGCCTTGCAGAGGAGATCATACAGCTTTTCCTTTCTAGGTACACTATCATTACTCTGTATACAGGCACCTATTACTATTTATTTTCTCCGAAAACGAATCTCGGCCGAGAACAATCACGGCGAACACGCGCCCGCCTATGTTTTCGCCGTGGTTAGCATTGTATGCAACATTAGAATCATACACCACGTTCGATACTTGCTGGAAGGCAAGTCGGACTTCAGGAAATATACAGGAAGGCGAAACCGCGGATGTTATCACAAAAGGGGGCTTTCCAACAATACAAAGCTACAGAGAACGTCAAGTAATGATTCAGGTGCACGCACTTCTGCAGTTCAAGGTTTCATACGGTGAACGAAGGCAGGTTTGTAATGAACGTGATGCCATTGTTTATTCAATGCAATTTCGTTCAATAACAGAGAATGTCTAAGTATCCGCGCTAAATTACCACAGACTCACGCTATGCAGCGTGCGCCCAGAATAATTGTTTACAAATAACTGTGCTTCAGTGATAGTTCACATTGGCATATTAGTTACGTCGGCAGCGCTATAGACATCCATGGTTGTCAGGCCGGGACGCCCACATGATCTACCGAAGACACACACACGCACGCACACACGACCATACGCATGCATGCCCGTCCACATGCACGATGTGATGCCCCCCCCCCCCCCCCCTAATTTTTTGTTTTCTGACTGAGAAACAGGCATGAACTGTCGAACTTCATTTACGTGTGTGTTTTGGGGGAGGGGTCACTTTTGATAACCGTCGGCCCATTGGGCATGGTGCAGTGCGCAGGCATTACAGCCATTTCCAATAAGCATCGCACTTGAGGGATATATGGGCAGTAGTTCAAGAGGTAAATGAAAGCTTGACGAGATTAAAAAAAGATCCTTGAACTTCGAGCGTCACTGAAGCTAATGTGTCTGCCTTGAAGAGAACACCAATTGGCGAAACTTATACGCTCCACAGATATCCCGTGTTCAAGGACTTTCGATCTTTCGAGAGGAATCTGAGAGATTTGTATCTGTACTAATAGCGAAGAAAGAAACAGCAGAGATAGGAAAGGCAGGAATTTCAGCCTGTTTAGAAAAAAAAAACATTCGGCAGATCCCACACACCTTGGGAATCAATGTTATGCGAAGCATGCGCATGTAAGCTCACTATGTTGTAATTTTTTATTGGGCAAAACTTTACGAAGTAGCCCTATAGATATGTACAAATGCACGCACAAGCACAAGCTAAACAACCACGTATGTTTGATATAACCAGTTGTTTACAGTTGCGTAACGATGCCAACAGCAACATGGATATCGACAACACCATAAGCGGTAAGCTGATATGAAGCGCTGCTGCTCGCGAGGATCGTAGCCCTGGACACTGCTACATAAATAAACATAGGCAGACGACACCTGACTACAAATGATGTTAACCCGACTTAACTGCTGTACCGAAAGAGTACATATGTATAGTTTAGGAAACTGCAAAGCTAGCAATGCAACCACAACTGACGTTTCACGAACATCAGGGTCTATTTGAAAGGTAGTTCCGACACCTGGCGTGGCTCTACAGTGGTAGAATACTTGATTGCCACGTAGAATGCTAGGGTTCGATTCCTGCAGGGATAATGACATTTATTCTTTGAATTCGTCCGGTCAACTCTGCAGATGTCCGCTTGTTCTTACCGATTAAGCGTTAAAATTACCGTGTGTGTTCTCGCCGTTCCTCAGTAGATATAAGAAGTATATCGCCTGTGGCACATATCCACATACCAGTGGCACATACTTGCCCCCGGGTATGTGCCACTGTTTTACAGCGAAAGCTGTTATGAGATCACAACTCGGGTCATGCGTGGCACCGTAGTTGTCCGCCGCTGCCGCCGCCGATGTCCGTAACCACTATCGCACAAAAAAAGAAGAAAAAAAAACTACCGCCAAGGTTCCAGTGGGGCTCGAGCCCGGGCCCGCTGCGTGCCAGCCCAGTATTGTGCCACTGAGGTATGCCAGTTCTTGGGTCTTGTTCGCAAACTTGCCTTAGGGAGGCTTGATATCAAGAAAGTAATGGCAATTATTATGAGTAATAAAGCATTTTAGAACAGCGAAAAAAACAACAACCAGGCGTCACACAATGCGAATAGCGTAACGAGTGCGTTGTCCGATGCTCTAACCTATTACAAAAACTTGTTCTTGATCACCTAATTACTGTGGCGCATACCCACTTGAAGTATAATTCCTCATCGTCATCAGCCACTGCATGAACAATTCGTACAAAATTTCTTGCAAGTGTTCAGCAGATACCACACTTCTCAGAAGAATGACGAAGAATAGCATAGCCAATGCCGGCGTGCTACCCAAAAATTATTATTATTATTAATACGGTAGTGGGTACACAGAAAGTGTGCTTGCAGCAGTTACCCACTGAGTGTTTAGAAAAGGCTCTAAAACGCCGCTCTTTTAGCTTTTGCTATGACTGTGCTGCGCCTTCCGCGCAGGCCTGGCGTTTTTTTTTTTTTTTTTTGAAAGTGTTTGGCAACGTACGCGACGGGTTTCTGACATCATTCAAGTCATGACCAGCGAGTCGTATACGTCAAACGGTCTGACCCTTGATTGATATGTGGGGTTTAACGTCCCAAAACCACCATATATATGATTATGAGAGACGCCATAGTGGAGGGCTCCGGAAATTTTGACCACCTGGGGTTCTTTAACGTGCACCCAAATCTCAGCACACGGGCCTACAACATTTCCGCCTCCATCGGAAATGCAAACGGTCTGACCCTCCCACACTAATTCTTGTTTACGCCAATTAAGTGGGTAATCACGAGAGCACCGACACGTAGAGACGGAAAAGTAGGTAGGTAGGTAGGTAGGTAGGTAGGTAGGTAGGTAGGTAGGTAGGTAGGTAGGTAGGTAGGTAGGTAGGTAGGTAGGTAGGTAGGTAGGTAGGTAGGTAGGTAGGTAGGTAGCACTGCCGTGAGACAATGCGAAAAAAACTATACAACATCTCATATGTATTACACTAAGACGAAACGAAAGCGAAAGCCATCTTCTTTTTCGTTTGAGTCGACGTATTGATCCTACCCGGCCACCCACCTCAAGCTTCTAGAACACAACGAAAATGGTTCTGCCTCCAAGATCGTAGGCGTTGCAAGATTTCCACACATGCCCCGCTTTCGCTTTGCCTCCGTGATCGATGCGCGTTTGGCCCACCAACGATATCTTGTGATGACGATCTCATGTGAGATCACGTGATGCGACGTCAGAAATTCTCGCGATCTCCGAAGTCATGACGATGTGATCACGTGATATTTTTTTTCATCACTCGTGTCCGCGTCGACGCCGCGGAACATCGGTAAATTTCCGCGTATGGTGAAGCATCTAAAGCATTCGCCCAAATAAAGGACCTACAGCAGAGTAAATAGTTGAAACCTCAAGTAATGCAATTTCGATTGCTTCGTCCGCGAAGGCTGACATCCCAAAGGTACCGAGACTATGAGAAAGACGCCGTAGCGTTCGGCTCCGTATAATTTACACCACCCGGAGTTCCTTATCTTGCGTTGAAATCGCACAGTACGCGTGTTTCTAGAATTTCGCCTTCGAAGAATTGAGATCGCCGCTGCCGCGATGACATGCGCCTGAAACAGCAAATCACGTTAAGCGCTAAGCCGCCGCGGATGCTTAGTTAGTCAGTCAGTCAACAGTCGGTCAGAACGATTGGTCAACAGCCACATTGATGCACCAACATGATACGACGCGAACTTCGTAAGGTCACGTTAAAGTTAAGAGTGCGCCACATGCTGGTTCCTTGGTTATTCACGCACAGATGCAAAATGACGTTCCAGAGAGGTCATTGTCACACTAAAGCTGGTTAACGACCACGTCATTATACAGCCTCGGTATCATCGAAGCCGCCATGTTTGTGCCATGTTTTGCGTTCATGACATCACCTGAAAGCTATCTATATAATCAGGGGAGCTTTAACATATGGCTACAAAGACATGTTACTAACCTTACTGTAAAGCGTGCTTTATTGTTAGACATAACTGTATGAAGAAAAAGCGATTGAAAAAAATCCATGCAGAATCCGATTTCGGAGATTTTTGTTAAGGGATGCGTAATCGTAGCGGCCTTCAACACACCAATATTTCTAGCAACATTCAGTGTCCCGGACCGTCCCCCAAAACACGCAACACACGGCCACCGAAACACGAGTTGGTCATTACTGTTTCGCAAGCTCTCATTTGTCCTCATGTGTACAAGTATCCATGTCGGTTTCATATCCAGTCTTAAAGAGTACTTTTATTCCCCTACCACAAAAATTGCACCGCGGGTACAGCGAATTCAAGTGCTTCAAATGTGTTCTCATTCTGCCTGCGCGGGAGTTTGACCCGGAGGTGAAGGCACTCGCCTTTGGCGCGTGTGTGCGTAACAATAAAAAATTAAGCAGTTTACTCTAAAGCATGTTTTTTCTGTCAGAGAGTCCTGCATTAAGGCAGAAAAGCCTGAACGCCACGCGAGGACTCAGATTCACTCACTAAATGAGGGCACTGAAAGGAATAAGGATGGTATTCTCAAACGAAGGTATATACAGGCTTAAGTTAAAAGAAATTAATACGGCCTTTCATTGCTCATTCCGTTACTACATTTTAATGAAAGAGGAGGTGCGAAAATACGCTGATTCAATATTATTATTATTATTATTATTATTATTATTATTATTATTATTATTATTATTATTATTATTATTATTATTATTATTCACCAGAGCCGTACACCCCGCTCACCACTTCGCGTTCTAAGCTGAGGGGGTGGTGAGTGGCCATATCTCCTCTCCTTCATACACAGGATGCATCCTCCCCGCCCCTTAGTTCTTGAATGCACGCAAACAATATCAGCACTAAGCGCTAGAGCCTAGCAGGATTTCACGCTTCTCGGCTGCACGCTGTTTCGCCGCTTGCGCAGTTGTAAACACACAAAAAAAAGAAGTTTGATCGGTTGATTGTGCACAATATTCATGCGAGACAAAGAAGAACGGATGGGCGGCTGCATGGCAAAGCAGTGCAGGAGACAAATCACGTGTGATATTTCGCGTATATCAACCAATCGAGAGCATGTACACTGTACACGTCATAGAAACTACTGTCTACGTCACAGTAGTGCGCCAAGAAAGACGAGAAGTATCAGGAAAGAACAGTGCGCTCTTTTTTTTTGTATTTTGGAAGCCTGGTGAGTGGCCCTTTAGTGCATGACAGCGAATAAACCAGACGGGAGGATAAAGTTTTAGACTTCTTTTTAATTATGAAAGTTAAAATTGCAGCGGGAACAACTGCATGCGGGAGAATAAGCAGGCTTAAATTTATTTGAGAGATTTGGTATTTGCTCCTATTGGTTTTTCAAGTCTAAAAGAAGCATTCTGAGCTAACCCTATAACGTACTTTTTGAATCAGTCATCATTAAACGGGGTTTCCTATTAAAGGACGGAGCATCTATGTAGGCAGAAAAAAAAAGAATTTCACCTGCTGTATTTACCTCGGAATTTCAAATTATTTCGAGGTACACAAGCAAATCAATGCAACGTGCAGACAACGCATGCTGCAAAGCTGAAAGAACTAATATTGTGCATCGACAGAGGCCTCCCATTAAACGACCTGAAGTTTCAATATTCGTTCGCAATGACACCGTAACGCGCACAGAAAAAACAAACAGCAACTGCAAAGAGTTATTTTATGTAACCAAGTGCGCGTGCGCACGCCTCCTCGGCTCGTATTCACTCTCTGCAGGTCAGGTCAGTGGTCCCGCGTAGAAAGCTTATCACAAGGATCAGAAGATGTAGTTTTTAGCAACGGCAGCCGCTAACATTACGACTAGGCCAAAAGGTAAGGGCACAGCAAACAACGTAGTAGAGCGGCCACAAAATAAAAAAAATGACGCACGCATAAACATTGTGCACCGTCGGGCTAAATAAAGACCGCCGAGGAGACGAAAAAGAAAGGAATGCAGTGGGCCACGACAATCGATGCCAGATCGAAACGCAAGAAATCACCACACACTACCTCACTTCTGTCTCTGCGTCAGCTCGGCGGCCGTCGTTTTATTGGCGCGCGATTCTATTCTCGAGAGGAACCTCCGCCGCCTTCTTCGATCACTCTCCGGTACTCCCAGTCATCGCATTTTAAAAAGAGAAGTCTCCATAAGGTAAGAAAAACAAAGAAGAACCAATCCTGCGCCGTATTTCAATTGAAACGCCGAAGATTGCGCCCGGTTCCGAACAGAGAAAAGAGAGAACATTAAATAAAAGTAAATAGGTCTGAAGAAAAAGACAAACATGGAGGCGTGCAAACTTTGAACACCGCAGCTCCGCTAGCAAAGGCACCTCGCGTGCTCTTTCCGCAAAGACAGAATCAAAATCGAGAACTGCTGCCGGAGAGGCCACTACCTCCGGCAAGCAGCCCTCCGTCTTCCCTTAGTTGCTTCCATTTTCCACCACCTCTCTTCTTTTCTCGAGTGCTCTCGAGTGCTCTTCGTAGGCGAATACTGAGCCCTCAATGGGACCCTTGAAGTCTTCTTTTCTCAAAACAGCTTTTTAGCGTAAACATGAAAAAGAAAAAAAGTATACGGGGTCGCACCACTGGCACGGCCCGCATGCTTTTATACATAGAAGCGGCAAGCGCATATAGCGTACCACGGTACTTCATTCACGCATACCACTCCTATGTATTGTATCACATCTGTACACGAGAAAAAAAATTTCCATGGTACGCCGAGTATATTATGCGCAGGCTCAAAGATGGTAACGCCGTTCCTATGTGATCATTCAAGGTGCATAACTACAATAAACTAGCATGCTCTATGAAATCTTCCATGGCACGTCTTTGCTTACTGCGTTGTGCATGCGAAACACCGTCAGACACTGCTAAACGCACAAAATCTGCCAATTCGCGGAATAGTGAACCTCTTCGTAAATGAAGGCATTCTATTTGACACTCTGAACACATTGCCAGACATTATTCAGCTCTTGAAACAGTTCACGTTATAATCGTTCGTATAAGGACGCAACAATGAACGCTGTTTGATTTCGTACTTAGCAAGGAACCGCTAAGATCACCTTAAGACAATGAAGCGTTAAGCTTAAAAAAAATCACTCAGTACAAAGGGAAAAAGTCAGTACAGGATATAGATATGCATACAGCCTAGCGTATAGTGCGTACAAACACAAAGATGATCACATTCGCATGATTATTGAAAAAGAGAAACGGGAACTTGACCACTGCG